>NW_028139355.1:55115-96380 GCF_965202585.1 Thalia democratica | reverse complement strand
ATATCTTTGCCTTCTATAGATTTTTACACGGCTTAGTAAAACACATAGATTTTTATTTTGATACACCTACTTAAAGCTGTTTGTTAGTCGGAAAAGCTAGGTCTAATATTTTAGTTTAGATTAATAGTCTTTCATGATGTAGCTTTAATTAGCTAAAACTTATACAAAGTATTATATACATATAAAATTCACTAACTGTAGATAGTAGCAAAGATGTGTCTGACGTAAGTAATTTTTCTAGAACGAAGTTTGTCGAGTTTTTCATGGTAAACGTGGACGTAATGTTGGGCACGTTCACCCATTTTACCGTGAATGCCACCGATTTGGTGTTGACGCTTTTGGAGACATCCTTTTAACCTAATTTAGTTGATTCGTGTTTGATTTTATGTTTTCTAAAATTGTTCATATTGTTTTTTAAGTTTATTATTTTTTTGTGTTTTTGAATGCCTAGCTTTAAATGCAGTAGTTGGATATTTGTATATCATCTTATGTGATGACTTAAGTTTTTACTTTAAAATTTTTATGAATATTCTGTTTTTGTACCTAAAACTTATCTGCTTCTTTGCAAGCGAATCACATATTATTTTTTTTTGTAAAAAGTTAACATTAATATAATATTACTTACTGATCAACAAGATGACAATGGTATTGCTCAATCTTTTGCATAATTTGTTGAACATTTCCGTTGTAGCGAGCAATACCCTGTTGTTTGTAACCTTCAAGCTCGTCGGAGTATTGTTTCAATCTACCTTCAAGTTCGGTGTATGCGCAGTTGGTAGCATGTTGGTAGTAATCTCTAAAGGTGCACACGTATTGGTGGTTCAAGTCCATGAGCATCTTGATCCATTGTTCTTGTCCTTGCATCAACTCACCGTAGATCTGTTGTCTGACATTGGCGAGCCTCTGTTCGATCTCACTGATTCTTCCGGTGGCATTTTCCTCTGTTATATAAAAAACAGTTTAAGTTATTTATTTGTTAATGATGTCGTTTTGTCATTTAATGCGCTTGAAAAACAAGAATTGAATCAAAATAATGGGCTTTTTTCACTTAAACGTTCAAGATATCCTATTAACTTGAATAAATTTAAAAATATAAGTATATAAAAAAACTATATTACTTTATTAATTAAAAGCTTTCAATGTGGTTTTAAAGACTGAGAAAGTTTTGATGTATTTAATCACGTAAACACTTACCAGCTTCACAGCCTTTTGGTTCGAAACATTTTGGGAATTCGCAAAGGATTCCTCTGTAGAAATGACCCTGACACCAAGCTTGGTTAAAGTTGACTTTGTAGCTGTAGTAGCTTTGATGTGGCACAACACAGAAGTTCTGATTACACCAGTAATCGTAATCTGGGATGTTAAATACTGCACCTTGGGATGCCTGAAAAGTATAAAATTAATTCAAGACTATATTATTTGAGATTATCTTAGTAGCATAAAATTTTTATATTTAAATTTTGTTTTTTTTTGCTAATGAGCCAATCATATAAATCACTAAGTATGAGGTAACAATTTAAATATTTAATAATTAAATAAGTAGAATAAAAATGTAAATAGAATTATCATTCTTAACACTTATTAACAGGCAACATATTAAATGATGTATATAATATTTATTTTTAAGGTCTATAAGTCAATTAAAAAATCACTAGCTATGAAACTCAATTTAAACTGAATACCAAAAATGTTACAACTTTAAATAAGATTAAATTTGTACTAGGATAATAAAATATGATAAACTTTTGAAATAAATTTTGGGCGTTAAGAATCGTATTTGACCATTATAAATAATCATGTTTTGCAAATTAGCAAAACTGTATATGGTAAATTTTAAACTTACAACAATGCATGCTAAGAAGACAGCGACTATCTTCATACTTTTGATTGTCTGTATTATTATAATCAAACAAGCAATAGATGTCAAATGTCAGTTCGTCTGTACTTTTATACTCCATTAAACAAACAATAGTTTCATAAAAATACAAGTTTGTACATGAACACTTTCCATAAAAAAACAACACTTAGTGTCGAGTGTTTGAGTAGTGTTCGAAAATTGTTTCGAAAAATAAATTATTTCATACTTATTGATATTTAGAAATGTTTTTAGACAAACTTTGAAACATTAATTTGAAAAAAACATAATACAGTAACCTCTCACATCTTTACGCATCTAGCATGAATTTATAGATTGAATATTTCTTAGTTTTCTCATTTAAGGATTACTTTTAAAAAAACAGTATTGTCAAAAATGTAGTCTTACGCAATTATGTCTAAATGTAATTTTTTTCGTAATCTTAAATGCTTACATTTAATCTTAAATCGAAAACAAGTACCTTATAGAGTTTCTTAAAAATTGAAACTAGTATTATTGGTTTTATTATTTTTGTTTATATACTTCATAAGTCAATTTTTGATTTGATAATACACAGTAACCTCTCGCGAATCTATGCATATTAAGTCAACAGCAAAAATGCGTGTTTAAACGAGAGAACGTGATTAAACAAGAAGTGGCAAATAAATCTACTATAAATTTACAAAATAAAGACATAGAGAGGTTTTATATACAAGATTTCGGTTGTACGACAATTAAAATTCTTAATAATCTTTTTAAAGGGCCACAACTCAAAAAATTACGTATATTTAAAAAAGTGTTTCAACTTCAGAAAGTTATTCACAATTTTTCCGATTCCTTGAGTTTTTTTTTTAAGAAACAAGATTGTTGTGTCAAACAAACATCCGTTCTTTCTTTCTTCAGAAAAAGTTCCGATATCAGTTTAGCTGTTTACAATGCAATTTGTTTTCGTTAAGTTTATTTAAAAGTTATTTATGCTTATATGTTGTTTGTTTTAGTTCTTTGGTTTGTTGAAGAAAGTGAAAATAAATTCAATAAACAGATACTTTTGTGTACGTTTTATTTTAATGGTTTATCGAACGACAAAAAAAGACGCTCAAAATGTTTGTTCCTAGGACCTGGTGCACAAAAAACCTTTCGGTTATCTAGGCGCCCACCTTTTGGATACTTTTTACTTTTTAAGGTCTTGTCCGGGACAATGGATATATACATTGCATAATATCAACGTCGTAGTTTGATAAAAAATGATATTTTGTTTTTATCCGGCCAAAGGTTAACTCTACCTTATTTACAAAAAAAGTTTGACGAACATAGCCGGATAAGCGAGGAAGTACTGTACTTACTGTGGAAAACATTAATTAGTTTTTAGTACTCGATGTAAGTTGCTCCTATTTACTAAGAAAAGTGCTACAATTATTAAAAAAAAAACCAAACCGCTAAAGTTATCAATATAAAGAATTTGAGAGCCTTTTACTGATAACACAACAACTGTAAGCACTGGTTGCTTGTTTTCGTCAAAGTCTTAAATTTTCAACTTAATAACCTAAGAAACTCATGCAAGTCTTCGTCTCCGCATTTATAGCTATGGTTCTTCAAATTAAGCTCTCCTGATATATAAAAGCTCTCTTTTAAATTAAAAGCTGTGAAAGTGACTTACTTGATGTTATTTAAAAAAATCAAATTCAGTGTGCACGATAATCGTATTGATGAATCATACAAATATAGAAAAAAAAAACGTCTTAAGATAAATAAACTTTTGTAGATTATAAACTGTTGTTACAAAATTTTAATCTTGTATGTAGTTTTCAGAAAAATATATCAAACTCAATTCAAAATTCACTTTATAATCAAGTGATATAGAAAATACTATAACACATAGGTATGTGCTACTAAATAAAACATATCTAACAATTATAAAAATTTCTTTTGCAAAATTATTGTTTATTGTTCTTTTTTTGGTAATAAATATTTTTCAAATTTATTTTATTTAGTAGGGACATTGACCAGGTAACGTACCTTGAACCAAAGCAAAAGTGCGTACCTTATATTTATAAAAACATTCGTGAATTTTTCAAAACAAACGACAAACTTACATTTCGCTAATTCCAACACCTATATTATATAAACTTATGAATAAAAAAATAAAAAAATCTTCAGTTAATAGTTTTATCTACTACAAGCTTATAGTTTAGTAATAGATTCTGTAACGAATCATGAGTAAGTTTTCTCACTCATAATTAAAAAGAGAAACTTAAACAGAACAAAACAAGATTCGTGTGCCTTTAAAACATATAAACTAAAATAACTTACTATTAAGTGTATATGTGTTATGAACTTTGTATTAGTTAAATGAAAAACTTATGTTAGCTGCTTAAATTGAAAAGTCTTTTTAATATAATATTTTTAATCTTTAACCAATCGTTGTTTAATTGTGTTTGTTATTTTCAGTACACTTTTTAATCTAACCCTAAAACTATATAGCTAAAATTTAAGTTACCTTTTTAAGTCCCCAAGATAGTCAAATTACTTCAAAAAGTTCGCTTACTAATCATGTTAGGTTGAAATTTATTGTGTACCAATGTTATTTTAAAGCTTCAAAACTTTTTCTTATATAAAAACTTGACCAAGTTGTCCAAAAAATATCATAAGTTTGAAGCTAAACTTTTTCAAAAATTTAACTAGATTTTTGAACTGTATTATTTAAATATAAGTAAACGTTTAATTTGAAAAACTTATACATATTCACTAAAAGCTACTACCTAAACTTAAATACTCAAAAATTTAAATTTAAAAAATATTGTAATTTTTGTTAATTTTAATTACAAAAACTACTAATAAAACTTATACAGTTGTTAATATACCTTCTAATATAAATCAGAACTTACATTAACCTAGCTTTTTGATGCCTTTGTATTTAATTATAAGTACTTTATCTGCAAAAAGGCAAATGAAGATTTAAGTAGGGACATCGATAAAGTACGCATTTTACAATGGTTGCACTTGCGTAAAATATGTACGCTAAGTCTTGAAAAGAAGTGTTTGTTAACTTTTTTTTCAAAAAATAAAATTTTAAGACATCATATAAAAAGAATAAAGTAAAATTAAAAAAACAACATGATCTTAACTTGACCAACCTAAATAAAGCGCAATTAATTTTTGGTGGAATGTAGTAACTCTAAATCAAACTAGAAAAAAAAACCTTAATTTCATTTGAAAAAAATAAATATTAGCTAATTTTCAATGTGAAAAATTCACGAATGTTTTTATAAATATAAGGTACGCACTTTTGCTTTGGTTCAAGGTACGTTACCTGGTCAATGTCTCTAATAAATAAAATAAATTTAAAAAATATTTATTACCAAAAAAAGAACAATAAACAACAATTTTGCAAAAGAAACTTTTATAATTGTTAGGAATGTTTTATTTAGTAGCACATACCTGTATGTTATAGTATTTTCTATATCACTTGATTATAAAGTGAATTTTGAATTGAGTTTAATAAATTTTCTGAAAACTATATACAAGATTAAATTTTTGTTACAACAGTTTATAATCTACAAAAGTTCAATTAAGTGTCATTAATTTATTTTTTTTTAGTAAGAAAATATCTAATCAACTCGTAGAAAGTTTATTGCACAATCATTTCCGTTTAGCTTTGACAACAAACCACGGAACCGGAAACACATCCGAATCGTTTTTACTGACAATAAAAACTTTTGACCAAATATTATAGTTTGTGCATTTCAACCTAAGTTTTGAGTATAGTAAATGGTTTTTAGTAAACCACTAAAACGGAAACGTGTGCTGGTTGCAGTATTTACTTATTACTTAAATTGTTTAACAATGGAAGCAAAAATTTATTTGAAAAGCGATAAAAAATTATATATTCAAAACAAAATTAAATAATTTAACTATAAATTAAATTTTTTATCATGTAGTTTATACTTAAAGTATTTTAAGTGTAATTGTATTTATAAATACTTAATATTTGATATTACATTTTCATTTTGATACTAAATTATTTTATTACGCTGTGATTACATTGAAGTTAAAAGCATTTTTGAATAATTTGTGTATAATCTAATTAAATTAAAAAAAAATATATTTTAAGTAGATGTTTCAGAAAATATATTATAAATGTTCTTAAATATAAAATATAACACTAAATATTGATCACTGAAGCAACTGAAACAGGTCAAAAATTTCAACTTTTAAATTTTATTCTTTTTGATATATATCTAAAAACCAATCGGGCATATATTTATGCTATGGAAAGCTTAATTTTTTGATATATTTTGAGTTTTAAAATTCATGATATTTTAAAGGATCGAAAGTTTTGATAAAAGTAATCAAAATTGTGCTTTTATATTTCAGTTTACATGTCCACCTTAAGCTAACAGTCTATTATTAATAATATTATTAGTTTTAAAATTAAAAAGTATAAATATTCATACTTTATGTTCTATAAATTCAAAAAACGTATACTTTTTTATACAATTACATTTATTCTTGTTTTCATTTAACAAACCAAACTTAATGTAAAGAATTTTTAATACGTAATTGGCTAAAAACTAAAAGTATACTTATGCATTTCAAGTATTTTAGAGTACTACTCAACACTTTACACTAAGTGTTGTTTTGTTTATTGAAAGTATTGTTTGTATAATGGAGTATAAAAGTACAGACGAACTGACATTTGACATCTATTGTTTGTTTGATTATAATAATACAGACAATCAAAAGTATGAAGATAGTCGCTGTCTTCTTAGCATGCATTGTTGTAAGTTTAAAATTTACCATATACAGTTTTGCTAATTTGTAAAAACATAATTATTTACAATGGTCAAATACGACCCTTAACGCCCAAAATTTATTTTAGAAGTTGATCGATTTTTATATATCCTAGTAAAAATTTAAGCTTATTTTGAGTTGTAACATTTTTGGTATTCAGTTTAAATTCGTTTTATAGCTAATGATTTAATAATTGACTCATAGACCTTAAAACTAAATTTTATACATAACACTTTATATGTTGCCTGTTAATAAGTGTTTAGATTGATAATTCCATCTAGATTGTTCTTCTATTTATTTAATTTTAAAATATCTAAATTGTTTCCTTATGTTTGGTGATTTATATGATTGGCTCATTAGCAAAAAACAAAATTTAAATATAAAAATTTTATGCTACTAAGATAATCTCAAATAATATAGTCTTAAATTAATTTTATACTTTTCAGGCATCCCAAGGTGCAGTATTTAACATCCCAGATTACGATTACTGGTGCAATCAGAACTTCTGTGTTGTGCCACATCAAAGCTACTACAGTTACAAAGTCAACTTCAACCAAGCTTGGTGTCAGGGTCACTTCTACAGAGGCATCCTTTGCGAATTCCCAAAATGTTTCGAACCAAAAGGCTGTGAAGCTGGTAAGTGTTTACTAAAACTAAAACATAAAATATATTACAACCTTTAAAAGAAAAGTGCATTAAGATTATTTAACTGATGAAATAGTATACTAATTGTAACTATTTTCGTTTTAAAATTTAATCTTGAATTACTTATATCTTGAACGTTTAAGTAAAAATTATATTTACTTTCATTTTATACTTGTTTTTCAAGCAAATTTAATGGTAAAACCAGTCACTTTAGCAAAAAAAGTAACTTCTTTTTTTGCACAGAGGAAAACGCTGCCGGAAGAATTAGTGAGATCGAACAGAGACTCGCCCATGTCAGACAACAGATCTACGGTGAGTTGATGCAAGGACAAGAACAATGGATCAAGATGCTCATGGACTTGAACCACCAATACGTGTGCACCTTCAGAGATTACTACCAACATGCTACCAACTGCGCATACACCGAACTTGAAGGTAGATTGAAACAATACTCCGACGAGCTTGAAGGTTACAAACAACAGGGTATTGCTCGCTACAACGGAAATGTTCAACAAATTATGCAAAAGATTGAGCAATACCATTGTCATCTTGTTGATCAGTAAGTAAAACTATTTTAAGCATAACTTTTTACAAAAAATATGGTTTGCCATTTTTAATATGTGATTCGCTTGCAAAGAAGCAGATTAGTTTAAGGTACAAAAACAGAATATTCATAAAAAGAGTTAAAGTAAAAACTTTAGTCATCACATAAGATGATATACAAATATCCAACTACTACATTTTAAGCTAGACACTCAAAAGCACAAAAAAAAAATTTAAAAAACAACATGAACAATTGTAGAAAACATAAAATCAAACACGAATCAACTAAATTAGGTTAAAAGGATGTCTCCAAAAGCGTCAACACCAAATCGGTGGCATTCACGGTAAAATGGGTGAACGTGCCCAACATTACGTCCACGTTTACCATGAAAAACTTGATAAACTTCGTTCTAGAAAAATTACTTACGTCAGACACATCTTTGCTACTATCTACAGTTAGTTAATTTTATACGTATATAAAATTTTGTATAAGTTTTAGCTAATTAAATCTACATCATGAAAGACTATTAATCTAAACTTGAATGCTATACGTAGCTTTTCCGACTAACAAACAGCTATATTTAATAGGTGTATCAAAATAAAAATCTATGTTTTTCACTAAGCGGTGTAAAAATTTCTAGAAGGCAAAGATATGCCTTCCGAATTTGAAGATGCAATTAAGCAATGGGAAGAAGAAATGGTCAGATACGATCAGACTTTGGTCCAAGGTTTCTACACTAAAGTGATGCAAGCAGCACAAATGGTTGAAAAAGATTACAGATGTACTTATGTTTGTTACTTCAGGAACGGTTGCTACAGCATTGTAAGAAAACAATCAAAATGGTAAATCAATTTGATATAATTAGCATTTATTTTGTTTTTTAAAACGTCATATTTACTTTTTCTTTTAAGCGGTGATCTTCCACTTGCACCAAAATGCAAGTTTAACCTCAGTAGTGTTGGAGCTTTCTCAGCTGAATGGAACGGATGTGCTTACAAAACTCTCAAAACTTGTTCAAAGAGTAAATTTAGTTGTAATGCTTGTTTTTTGAAAAAAAAAAACAGAAAAGAATATTTTTTACTAATCTAATAAAGTTTTTATTTTTAAACGTTATCTAAAATCTTAAAATGATAATTTTAAAGCAAAAATGTATTTACAGAGGAACAAGAATCCGGTGGCGAGTTCCATTCTGAGAAATACGAAGAAGAAATTCACAGAAAATGCAACGTATACACTCAAGAGCTCGCATACAAATACAGATCATGGAAGAAGCAAGTTGAAGAATGGTGTCATTTTGCTATCACTGGTCTTGAAGAACTTATTGTTTGCAAGATGCCGAAGGGATAAACGGGTATGTTTACTATTGACCTTTTTTTGATATTTAACAAATAAAAAATTAAAACAGTCCTATTTATGATTAATTTTTTATTTATTTATTAAAGGTTAAGAGACGACTTTGATCAAATACTAAAAAATATAAAAAGTAAATTTTTATTTTGACATAAATATTTTAAACTTAAATATTAAATACTTATGTTACTTAATAATTTTAGTATTTTTTGTTTCGTTTGGTTTGGCAAATTTTTATTTAAAGGCCTAACTTTAAATACACTACAACTTATAACTAGAAATTTAGTTTTGATATACATTTTTAATGTTTTGTAATATTTAAAATAAACTACAGCTTTTTTTTTCGGAGAAATATTATTAATTTTAGATGCCCACCAACCCAAGCTGAAATTGAAAACTTCCACAACTTGTTGAGGGCTCAAGCCAAGGAATGGATCCACCACCACCAAGAGTCGATGCTCCACCAAATCGAGTGCGTCCACGAAAGAGTCCACGTTCGCATCTTGCAATGGAAAACTCATGCTGGCCAGATGATCCACAAAGTGAAAGCCAACTTCCACCAGTGCATGTCCGGCAGACAGTCAAAGATCGACGCTTACATCAAGGGACTCTACAACAAACGCGTCCATCAACGTGCTGCCATCATCAAGACTCTGACCCACGTTAGTTTGAATTTAATGTTCTATAAAAATTACTTTGAAAGGTGTTTATGTATAAGCATGCAAGCCTATAAAATCAAAACACATTGTTTGATGTAGAATCCAATACCAAAGGACTCCTAATTTGTTCAAATTCTGTTTTAATTGTTAGCTTAAGCAACTAGCACCAAGACTACAGAACTATAAAGTTGTTTTTTTATTACTGGCTTTTACTATAAACTTTTAACCTAAGATGTGAAATACAAACCATATGTATTTGTAAACTAAAGTCAATTATCTATATTTCTTCTTTACAGCGTGCCCATTGCCACTTGGTTGCTTTCGACAAGTTCTTCTCCAGCGTTTTCGGTGAAAACCCAAACCAACTCGTACTCAACCTGAGAACTCACTACCACGAATGCGTTGACACTAAAGTGAAGAAGATTATTGAAAAGTTCGATTACTTCCACCACCACTACGAGCCAAGATTGATCATGCACTACTGCTGCTGCTTCAAATGTAACGCCAAGTTCACCTGTCCATCGTTCAGACTCATGTGCAAATGGAACTTCTGTCCACCATCAGTTCACTCATGTACCTTCCGTACTTGTTAGGTAAATATTTGTGTATTATAAATTTAAGACCTTTACCAAACGATAAAACAAAGTTAGGTATAAATTTCATAAAATTAAAAAATGACTTATATTTTCTTAAATGAAGTTTTAACAATTTTTATCTTGCAGGTGGTTACAGAGAGGAAATGGATCGCTTTAACTTCAAAAAAAAAGAAAAAAATAATAATTGGTGTTTACTAATAAACTTCTTATAAAAAATTGTGCCTCTTTTTTTTATGTAACAGTCTACATTAAATCAATATATGCATTGAAAAAGTTAGATAAAGTATGTGATGTACCCATGTACAATAGATAAACAGCACATTGTAGTTCTTAAATATAAGAAGAACTTGTAGTTTAATTTATTAAGTTTTAATTTAAGTCAATAAAAATAGCAACAAAGACTACATATCAATAAGAAAAATTGGATTTGGCAGTATTTTAGAGTGAAGTAGGCAACTATTATAAAAAAGTAACTATATCTAATCTATTTAACCGGATATTTTTAGAGTTTTAACGGGCCAATATACTTTTTAAAACTTTCACAAAAATAACTTAAATTACTAGATAAAATTTGTTGTAATCAATAAAAAAGCGCAACTGTTTAATTATATTAATATAAAACTTTTAAATCCTTTCCATAAAATTATTAAATTTTCTCGAACTTTTTCAACAAAAAAATGAATAACAGATTTCATGTTGCTTGCAGACCATACTTGTTGAAACGAATTACTTGATTCACAAATTAATCGAGCGTGACATTTGCCCAAAACTATTGTTACTGGAGTAAATAAAAACACCACTTAAATAAAACTTTGAAATACAATATACTAAAGTTACGCAAAGATTAAGCCTTTATTAGGCAGGGATCAGCAAAAAGCGGCCTGAGAAAAAAAAAACAGAGTTATATGGCCTTTGACGTGCGTTAAACATTTCAAACAATATCTAAGTTGTATAAAAACTATTTTAAGACTTTTTTAATAAATATTTTTAAAGGATCTTTAAAAATTAAATATGAGTTAAGAACAAGGTTCATTTAAAAACAAACCAGCATCTAAGTTTTTTTTTTCATTTTTTAGTAAGTCATTTCTAAATACGACGGCCTATAAATACTTTTTACTAAATAATTTATCTAGTTAATCTTCCTGTCTCTTGTTAAACTCTGCCATACCTGACATAGTTACAAAAGTCTAAAACTTATACTTAACAAAAAAATTGATTACTAAAGCCTGTTTAAAGTTTTTCAACATTTTTTTAGCTCGTTACTTTCAAAGAAAAATACTTATCAATTACAAAACATTACAAGATTTAGTTGTCAAGTGATATTTAGCTAACTGATTATTTTTCAAAATTGTTTTTTAATAAAAAGAAATGGTTTAAAAGACAAAAAAAAAGTCATTTTGATAATCAAGCTAGATTTAGCGTACATAATAGGATAAAAACAAACAAACCTTTATTTTTAAAACATTCTTTGGAAAAGAAACTTTGTACACTATTTTTTATAACTTTTATCACTACAGTTAAAATTTTATATACAACGTACAGAAGGCGTGAAAACTTCTTTAAGAAATTCCGGCCCACGAAAGACTTCAATATGGTGAATCTGGCTCGCCGACTAAAACTAATATCCACCACTAACAAAACGCAATATAACTAAGAACTATTTTATAATACACTTTTAAGCTAGCTAACTTTATTTTTAGAATTTTTTAAATACTTTATTTATTTACTTTGAAAACACATCATTTTATCTAGTGTACCTTAATTCAATTTTTAATTGCTGCCAATTTTGCTTTAAAGTCTTTTTTTGTAAGTTCTAGAGAAAAAAGAACCGGTTTTCGTTTGTTCGTATAAATTTTTATACTCTGTTTTTTGCAAGAAGAGTTAGAATAAAATTTGATTGAGATTGTAGTCTTTCAAATATATTCAAGTATTTTTTTACTGGCAATTTTGACAGCGTGTATAGAGTTTTTATCGTTTAAAGTAGTTCTGAAAACTATAAAGCCCGGGGTGTGTAAATGTTCCAATTTAAACTTAAACTGTTCTGCAACGCACATTTTAAATTAAGATAGAGATCTGGAAACTGCACCCCGCAGGCCATATACATAGTTTTACCCATAACCAGCTGTTATATTCTTTTACTAGCTTTTTGGTTAATTTGATGTAAATATATACAAAATTAACTCATTAAATTTTTTTTTCTGCAATTAAAAACTATGCAAAGCTGTTTTCAATTGCTTATCGTTGAAATTTTTCTCCCTAAGTTGATCATCCAGTATATCTTATTAACCATGACTGAAAAAACATGTTGCACTTATAACTATAAAATACTATACTATACTAATTTTGCTTAACTATAAAATGTATTATTTGACAGATAAAAAGACTAGTAACAAAATAAAATATACGATAACTATTTTTACGGTTAGTGTTATAACTTGATTTTAACATACATTAAGTAGTTAACTATGGTTTAATTTTTATTTTTATAGAAGTTGTTGTTTAGTAAGTTTAATATTTAAAAAACTGAACAGAAGGCTAAAAAATCAAAAACTACATTACTTTTTCAGATCTCTTGACAGTAATTATCACAGTTATTACTTATTAATTAACAAACAAGAAAAAAAATACTGAATAAATTAAAAAATGCTTTTGGCGTTTTAAAGAACAAGATTAAAGCTAAAAACTAATTTATATAAAAAAAAACAGTTTTTATAAAGTTTTATCACGTAAAGTAGAAAGTTTTACTAACAATTAAAAAAATTTCTGTAGAGATTATCGGTAAGTAACAAGTTATATTAATGTGTAGCGAAAACTGTACTGACTTAAAAACGAGTACAATTAAGAAATAGATTTTTTCACAGGTGCGTTTTTAAGACTATATGTATGAAACAAAATAATGTTTATTAATTTAGAACAAAGGTAAAATTTAGTATTTTTGATTAGGATTGGATATGAATTCAAAGTTGTAGTTTAAGGTAAAAATGTATAATGTCTGAAGCAAAATACTGCTTAAATTTTATTAGAATGATAATACTTTTAATAACATACCTTGCAACAAGGTATACCCTTTTTATGAACCTTAACACATTTGGACCAGCAATAAAAATATTATTATATTTTTACAACTTTTGTTAAGGACTTATTCAAACTATAGCAAAATTTTTCTCTACAAAATTTTTACTTAATACTAAAACAGGTATCGGCAATTTTGGTTTGCGAAAGAAAATTTTGAAAGTTATATAGTATTTTAGTCCAATATAAAGAATAGAAAGCTACAAACGCAACCCCGAATATTTTCATTTTTTAAATTTGGCTCGCGACCACTAAATGCCTGCCGACCCCTAGTCTAGTGTAAAAAACACTAAAAAATCACTGTCACGGTACTTTTTGGAAAAACTGAAAAAAAACTTCGCTACAACAAAGTTTAATATAATACGTTTTGAATCTTAGAAAATTAAAGTTTAATTTTGTGATTACGAATGATGATGGAAAATAGAATTATTTGGTTTTTGTTGAGCTAGAGAACGTTTTCAAAGTTTTTAAAAGTATGTTTATTCTTTGAAAAATAGGTATTGTTAATTTTTTTACTTTTTGAAATTAATTTAACTTTAAATATACTGAGGCTGTAATGCTTTGTATTTTGTTGACTGTTACTACTTTAGCTTTTTTTTTAGATCATGTCTGAATATATGATATCGAAATAGTAGTACTAATATTTTCTAGTTTAACAACCTGTAGATTTGAAAATATATATGTTTTAATAAAATAAGTGAAATTTAAGTTTACTTTTTCAAACAAAACTTTTTTTGTTTTATGTTTACGTTTTAATAAATACAACGTATTTTTTTCGGTCACAGTCATTGAAACAAACTCAGTGATCACATTAGGAAAAAATTAACGATTTACAAACTGAAGAGACCTTATGTATCACTTTTAGTTTACACAAAAAAAAAGATCGTTTCAATGAACTAAAACGCCTGATGTTAACATCAAATCTTTCAAAAAGCTACTACAAGAATTTTATTTTTATTTTTTTGAGTAAGCAGATTAAAAACGTTATAATAAACGAAAAATCTCTTTCTAAGTGTTATGTACAAAGAACTAAGACAGTTTTTTACAATGGTTTTTTAACGAAACTTTGTTGTTCAAGCTACTACAACTTGTCAGATTTTTCTCTAAAAAAAGACGCTGACTACTTATTTACTTTTCATCCTAATATCATAATAGTAGTAGGAAGTGGCAGTAGCTACGGATAAGAATCAAATAAATAAATTTTATTTAGAATTAATACAAAGGTTATCAGGGTTCGGCAGCCTTTTAAATCTAACAGATTAAGGCACATTATTCTTTGCCATTTCGCAAACTTTTAGCTTGTTTTCAATTTTTATTTGAATTCGTTTTCTTTTCTTTGCTGTCGTATACAGTTTTCAAACCAGGTAAAGTTGACAGGTTAAAAAGTATCTACCTTAATTGCTAAATCATAAAAGCTTACTAGCAGAGGCGTGTTTTGACTGGTTTCCTGTAAACCTCCTAAAAAAAAAAAAAGAAAAAAGAAAAAAAGTTCTTTGAATATAACTAAAAACGTTGTTTATTGACTTTGTTTTGGTTATTTGATAAACTTTGAATAATGAATGAACTTTATTACACTGAAATATTATGCGTTTCCGTGATAAAAAATGCTCGTTTTTGCCCAGCTGAGATAGATTTCAAATAAAATTTTGATTGTGACGTGATAATAGGTAAAAGTTTTAAAGTAGCATTTTTTTTTTAGGTAAACTTTTTACTAAGATGCTCAAAGTTCCTATTATTAATTGTTACTTAGTGTAAATAACTTTTGATTATACAGTAACCTCTCGGATCTTTACGCACTCGTGACGTTACGCACTCTCGTTTAGTTACGCATTTCAGAATTCTATAAAATTCAGAAAATAAAAATTTTAATTTTTTTAATATTGCACAAATGAGGTATAATGTATATTTTTAAATTAAAATATGTTTTTGAATGCTAACACACCTCTCTATATCTTTAGACTTTGTAAATTTATGTTCTTTGACTAGTTGGTAAACATTTAGTTATACCACAGTATATCAGAAATTTTGTTAACAATAAGAGATTTAATCAATATTCTGAAATAAACATGACTGTGTTTAATAATGAAAGTATAATGAAATAATGAGAGTTTAAAACACAAAGAAATAATACAGCAGTCTTGCCCTATATATTAATAAAAACCATTTTAAAGTTGTAAAGAAATGCCTAATTATAAATTTAATTTGGTAAGTAGAATAGAATATAAATGTCACATATAAATAAATATAAAAATAGTTTCTACTTATTATTAAAATAGTAAAATAATTTCTACTCGTACTATTATTATTTTATAGAAATTCAAATCCTTTTTTTTTAATATATGTATAGTTTTATCTGTTGTTTAAATATTTATAAATGAAGTAAACAAATAGTTAAAAGTGGGAAAGTGCCCAGTCTGCTTTTAACTAGAAGCAATATTAAAAAACAGCCATTATAGTGAGTATATTTGGTACCTCTCGTTTCTTTACGATCTCTCGTATCTTTACGCACTTTTTCTGTGGACACTTTGTGCGTAAAAAAGCGAGAGGTAACTGTATATTGTTTTTCAACTAGTTCGTACAATTTTACTTAAAAAATGTCCAATATACTCACCAAAGTTTTAATTTACTTAGTTTATTGTATATTATAACGTTTTGTGAAGCTTTTAAACCTTGAAAAGTTCAATTCAGAGAGTTTTCAAAATCATCTTTAGACCACTACACCACCAGGCAATTTATTCTTTTATCATTTAATGGTATTTTAATATTTTTATTTAAGTTATTTTATTTTTGTATATCTGTTGGCCACAAAGGTAAATTGTTTAATTTTTGAAATTTTCAACTCAGATAGATTTCAAAATCATCATTAGAATCCCTTCTCCATCAGGCAAACATTTAATCATAACTTAAATATTTTTTAATGAAGTTGTATAAGTATATAAATTTTTTTTAAGAAATTTTATAGGTTAAATTACTTGAAAAAATGTTTTTAATATAAATAGACATAAAATGTAAAGAGTTAGAAATTTAAAACAAAAAATTGTAAAAACTCCATCTATACTAACATTTAAATCAAAATTGAAGTTATTTTTTTTAAATGTATTCTAGTTTTAATTAGTTTATAATATTGTTTCCTGATAAAAAGGTTAGTTTATTATAGAGTAAGTTAATTATGTCTGTAATAGTTGAAGAAATAAAAAATGTTGCTTTTAAATATTTCTTTGTTGTTAGTATCGTAAGTAAAAAAGTTTTCATTCCACATGTTAGCTCCATAATGTAAGGAAAATTTTTTACATTGTATAAAATAACAGCACAGAACTTAGGTTTATATTTTACTAAAAAATAAAGATTTATTATCAAGATTTTACATTCTGTTTTACTGGTATTCTTAGATTTTTTAAAGTTCAAAAGTTTTTATTTACCTTAGAAAATTTTATTCAACCTGTACCTTTTTATTAATTATGTTCCAAAAAAAAATGAAAATTAATGATAATGCTCGTTAAAGTTATGTTCTCAATTGTTTTATTTAAATGACTTGCAATTTATTTTTCGACAACTTCAAAAGGTTTTTTATTGAGTTTTGTATTATACAATAGAATTATTAAGTTTTTTTTTCAAAGTTTAAACCAATTGTTATAATATACTAAGACTACCTGCAAGTTTTGGTCTTTAATTACCATTATTAGTCATAATACAATGTTCGTTATTTTCGTCATTTAATAAACTGAATGTAATATATTTGTTTTAAATAACGGATTTGAATTTTGATATACAATTTGTTAGTTCATAACTTTTTTCTGGTTCTTTTAGTATTAATATATCTAAATTTAATACAGTATAAACAACTAAAAAATATAATATTTTTTTTATTACTACTTATATGTTTTTTTAATTTCTAAGCAGAAAAAAGTATTTAAATACAGAGTTTTTTGGCTAAATATTGCGTAGTACGCACAATGCGTACTTAACTGGCGGTGCTTACCTAGGAAAAGCGTACTTAAGCGGCAAATTAAGAACAAAACAAGTTGTGAACCCCCTTTGAAAAATGTCTAGACCCTGCTTCCAAGTAAACAAAAAAACATACTTTATTTACTGATCCCGAAAACATATAATAAATTATAACACTAAATTTGAAAGAAATATTAGAATGATGGCGTATAAATTGCTTGTTATGTATTTAATTAAATTAATGTAATTATTATATAAATTATGTTATACATGTTTTTATAGTAAAACATTGGGTTTTCGCTAAATTAAATAAATCTAATTCCCAACTAAAGCCGGCCGAATAAGTGAGGAAAGACTGTACTTTTTAAATCAAAAATTTGATAAAATAAGCAACAAAAACGAACTAGTAAAAGTTAATTGTTTATTTAAGAGCCTAATTGTAAGTTTTTACCAAAATTCGTTTGATCCATTGTTTTAAACAAGTAAATTTTTCGGCTGGAAAGTACCTCACGGCCGCAGTTTGCCGATCTCTTCGCTACATAGTTTCTGGCAAATGGTAACTAATGAAAGGGCGTTATAGAACAGTTTAGTTTTTAAATTGATTACAAAATCTCTTACTATATAATTTTTGGAGTTATGCTTTTACAACTAAGGTCAGGTGGGTTCAATGGATTCTTATTCGTATTAGTTAATTATAAGTTTGAACAAGTAGTTACAATTATACTAGAATTCAAAACAAATTATTTTCGTATTAAATTGTTCGTATTGTATAGATTTTCTAATAAGTTTGTATCATTTTTATTCTATTCTAAACAGATGTAAAATAATATAGCTCGATTGCTAAAATAAAATCTTTTTTTTAATTCAACAATTTTTTCTAATTTGTTAAAACATCTTGAAATAACCGTTTTTTTTTGTCATAACACTTAAAAAAGCCAATCAAGTTTTTCCTTTTTTTTTGTTTTTTAAGTTGATTATATTTTTCCTTAACAAGTAAATTAATTAATTCTAATACCCTAGGTTAGTCCTAATAAAAAAATAGTTTTTAGATTTATAAAATCGTAGCTAGTAAAACTTTTTGAGTTTGTTATTGTATTAGTTGTTGAAACAGATTATAAATTGAACCGTAACTTATAAAAAAGGTTGTAAAATAGGACGATATTATCAAGTTTAAAACACTAGGTTTTGTAATTGTGTTTCTAAATGGCTTATGACCTTTGCATTATCGCTATAAATCGAATTTTGTACGTATAGTATATATAATTTTTTAATTTTACTAAAACTAATTGAAACAGATCTGAAGTCAGTTTAAAACTTAACTAACATAAGTATACTATGTCGCTTAATTACTTCCCAAGCTATACTAAAAAACTTATCTAAATCTTAATGCTTGAGTAGTTTTAACTTTAAGTCCTATATAAAACATACAATGATTACTTTTGAGCAGTTTAATAATAAAAAAAGTTAAAAAGTTTTTATTCTTTGAAGTTGAAGCGATCTTGTTCTTCATAGTGACCACCTGCAAAATAAAGTTTATCAAGTTTCTTATTAAAAAAGACGAGATATTTTTAAATTAGGTACTTGATATCTAACTTTGTTAGGTCGGTATAAAAAAAACTTAAAATGTTTTTATATCTTATATAAAGAATATTTACCTAACAAGTACGGAAGGTACATGAGTGAACTGATGGTGGACAGAAGTTCCATTTGCACATGAGTCTGAACGATGGACAGGTGAACTTGGCGTTACATTTGAAGCAGCAGCAGTAGTGCATGATCAATCTTGGCTCGTAGTAGTGGTGGAAGTAATCGAACTTTTCAATAATCTTCTTCACTTTAGTGTCAACGCATTCGTGGTAGTGAGTTCTCAGGTTGAGTACGAGTTGGTTTGGGTTTTCACCGAAAACGCTAGAGAAGAACTTGTCAAAAGCAACCAAGTGGCAATGGGCACGCTATAGAGTTTAAATATAGATAATTGACTTTAGTTTACAGATACATATGGTTTGTATTTCACATTTTAGGTTAAAAGTTTATAGTAAAAGCCAGTAATAAAAAAACAACTTTATAGTTCTGTAGTCTTGGTGCTAGTTGCTTAAGCTAAAAATTAAAACAGAATTTGAACAAATTAATAGTCCCTTGATATTGGATTCTACATCAAACAATGTTTTGATTTTATAGGCTTGCATGCTTATACGTAAACACCTTTCAAATTGATTTTTACTGAACATTAAATTCAAACTAACGTGGGTCAAAGTTTTGATGATGGCAGCACGTTGATGGACACGTTTGTTGTAGAGTCCCTTGATGTAAGCGTCGATCTTTGACTGTCTGCCGGACATGCACTGGTGGAAGTTGGCTTTCACTTTGTGGATCATCTGGTCAGCATGAGTTTTCCATTGCAAGATGCGAACGTGAACTCTTTCGTGGACGCACTCGATTTGGTGGAGCATCGACTCTTGGTGATGGTGGATCCATTCCTTAGCTTGAACCCTCAACAAATTGTGGAAGTTTTCAATTTCAGCTTGGGTTGGTGGGCATCTACAATTAATAATATTTTTCCGAAAGTTAAAAAAAAAACTGTAGTTTATTATAAATATTACAAAACATAAAGTAGCTTTCTAGTTATAAATTGTTGTGTATTCAAAGTTAGGCCTTTAAATAAAAATATGCCAAAAAAAAATCCATAATTATAAACTAACATAAGTATATAATATTTAAGCTTTAAATTTTTATGTCAAAATGTAAATTCATTTTTTATATTGTTTAGTATTTGATCAAAGTCGTCTCTTAACATTTAATTAAAGAATATATTTTTTTTATTAAAAGGACTGTTTAATTTTTTATTTGTTAAACATCAAAAAAAGTTAAATAGTCAAGATACCCGTTGTATCCCTTTGGCATCTTGCAAACAATAAGTTCTTCAAGACCAGTGATAGCAAAATGACACCATTCTTCAACTTGCTTCTTCCATGATCTGTATTTGTATGCGAGCTCTTGTGTGTATACGTTGCATTTTCTGTGAATTTCTTCTTCGTATTTCTCAGAATGGAACACGCCACCGGATTCTTGTTCCTCTGTAAACAATTTTTCGCTTTAAAATTGTTATTTTTACATTTTACATATTTAAAGAGTTAACATTAATGATAAAATTTAAAAATAAAAACTTTATTAAATTAGTAAAAAAAATAATTTTTCCTTTTTTTCTTTTGTAAAACAAGCACACAATTTAACTTACTCTTTGAACAAGTTTTAAGAGTTTTGTATGCACATCCGTTCCATTCAGCTGAGAAAGCTCCAACACTACTGAGGTTAAACTTGTATTTTGGTGCAACAGGAAGATCACCGCTAAAAAGGAAAAGTAAATATGACGTATTGAAAAGCAAAATAAATGCTTATTTTATTAAATTCATTTACCATTTAGATTGTTTTCTTACAATGCTGTAGCAACCGTTTCTGAAGTAACATACATAAGTACATCTGTAATCTTTTTCAACCATTTGTGCTGCTTGCATCACTTTAGTGTAGAAACCTTGGACCAAAGTCTGATCGTATCTGACCATTTCTTCTTCCCATTGCTTAATTGCATCTTCAAATTCGGAAGGCATGTCTTTGCCTTCTAGAAATTTTTACGCAGCTTAGTAAAACACATAGATTGTTATTTTGATACATCTATTTATAGCTGTATGTTAGTCGGTAAAGCTACGTATAATATTCTAGTTTAGATTAATAGTCTTTCATGATGTAGCTTTAATTAGCTAAAACTTATAGAAATTTTTATAATAATAAAATCCACTAACTGTAGATAGTAGCAAAGATGTGTCTGACGTAAGTAATTTTTCTAGAACGAAGTTTATCAAGTTTTTCATGGTAAACGTGGACGTAATGTTGGGCACGTTCACCCATTTTACCGTGAATGCCACCGATTTGGTGTTGACGCTTTTGGAGACATCCTTTTAACCTAATTTAGTTGATTCGTGTTTGATTTTATGTTTTCTAAAATTGTTCATATTGTTTTTTAAATTTATTATTTTTTTGTGTTTTTGAGTGCCTAGCTTAAAATGCAGTAGTTGGATATTTGTATATCATTTTATGTGATGACTAAAGTTTTAGCTTTAACTCTTTTTATGAATATTCTGTTTTTGTACCTTAAACTAATTTGCTTCTTTGCAAGCGAATCACATATTAAAAATGGCAAACCTTTTTTTTTGTAAAAAGTCATGCTTAATATAGTTTTACTTACTGATCAACAAGATGACAATGGTATTGCTCAATCTTTTGCATAATTTGTTGAACATTTCTGTTGTAGCGAGCAATACCCTGTTGTTTGTAACCTTCAAGCTCGTCGGAGTATTGTTTCAATCTACCTTCAAGTTCGGTGTATGCGCAGTTGGTAGCATGTTGGTAGTAATCTCTGAAGGTGCACACGTATTGGTGGTTCAAGTCCATGAGCATCTTGATCCATTGTTCTTGTCCTTGCATCAACTCACCGTAGATCTGTTGTCTGACATGGGCGAGCCTCTGTTCGATCTCACTGATTCTTCCGGTGGCGTTTTCCTCTGTAAAAAAATGTCATACAATTTAAGTTCCTTATTTTGTAGCGTAAAATTTTATATTAGTTGCAGATGTAATGCATTAAAAATATTATATATATATATCTCGAAAGTAGTTCATATTTTTTAAAAAATTTTGTTCTTATACTTATTCAAAAATTTAAATATTTGATAAATTAAATGACTTAAGTAATTGTTTTGGTACTATAATATTTTTTTATGGTTTAATTCTAACCAGCTTCACAGCCTTTTGGTACGAAACATTTTGGGAATTCGCAAAGTATGCCTCTGTAGAAGTGACCCTGACACCAAGCTTGGTTGAAGTTGACTTTGTAGCTGTAGTAGCTTTGATGTGGCACAACACAGAAGTTCTGATTGCACCAGTAATCGTAATCTGGGATGTTAAATACTGCAGCTTGGGAAGCCTGAAAAGTGTAGAATTGAGAAAATATTGGCTTATCAATATGTTCAAAAATTATGTAACAAGCTTAGATATTTTGTTCATTAAAGTAAGTATAAGGGTTTTTGATAGATTGATTACAAACCTTAAATTTTGGTACAAAGTTTAAATTTTTTGTATCTAATTTATTATAATATCACTTTTTTTTTAAATAATCGAAGATGAGATTATGTTTAATGCGGCTTTGTATTACTATAGATAAAAGTATAACTAGTTTTTCAAACAATTGTTAGCAGTAAAGTTGTTTTACTCAATAAAGTTAATAAATAATTTAAATATTACAAAACTGTATAAAGTAAGTTTTAAACTTACAACAATGCATGCTAAGAAGACAGCGACTATCTTCATACTTTTGATTGTCTGTATTATAATAATCAAACAAGCAATAGATGTAAAATGTCAGTTCCTCTGAACTTTTATACTGTACTATACAAACAAAATTTTGATAAATAAACAAGTTTATTTTAAAAGGACTTTAAATAAAAAACAATACTTAGTGCTGAGTGTTAGAGTAGTACTCGAAAATACTTGAAAAATGAAAGTTTTGTTTTTATTTTTTTAAGAACTCATGTTTAAAGTTATTAAGTATTAGCTTGGTAAAATTAAGATTTCGATCATATTTTTCATGTACTATTTATATAAAATTATGTTGCTTAGTCGATTAATATAGCTTTAAATGTTTAATTAAATATCTAATTATCAAATTAAACTAAGTATAAACGGCTTCATAGCGTTAACTTAAGTAAACCTCATTAAACTAACTTTATGAATAAGACATCACCCAATCGAGAAGTAGAAAACAGATTGCGCAATCATTTCCGAATGGCTTTTACAACAAGCCACAAAACCGGAAACACATCCGATTCGTTTTAACTAACAATAAAAACTTTGGCCAGACAGTATAGCTTGAATTTATTCAAGTTTTGAATATAGTAAAAGGTGTTTTAGTTGACCACTAAAACGGAAACGGGTAATAGCTTTAGTATTTACTTAAAAGCAGAGCATCTTTGTTATATGAAATAAAACATTTAAGCTAAAAATTTTTGGAGTTGAAAATTTTTAGAATAATAAAGGCTACAAAGTATTAAGCACAAAAAGACCTCTTTACTCATAAGTAATTTTTATATGTTTAAGTTTTATTAATAAACAAACGTTCTAGTATTATTTTGTAAATTTATGTAGATTACTAATTAAATTTTGATACAAAGTATAACATAAATTTTTGTTTCTAGTTGATTATTAAATCTTTTTTCGTTTTAATGAATCAAAGATGAGATTAAGTAAAATCCTATTTTTTGAATTTTGTCAAGTAGGTCTATGCTGAAAAATACAAAACAATAAAAAAAGTTTAAACTTTCTCTAACTGTTTAGAACAAGTTTTTTTTTCAGACTGAAATAATTTTGAATAAAAGTTTGCAATTAAGTTAGTAAGCGTAGTATAAACAAACTAGTTTGTTTTTTATTTTTAATAAAGATCAAACTTAAAAATTAAAAAAAAGTAATTATGTGTTTAAAACAATAATCAAAATTGTTTTATTCACTTTTTTTTTTTTCATGCTAACCCAACAGCGTGATATCAAAAATATTTTCCTATGCACAGTTGGCAAAAACAAGCAATATGGTTTAGTAATCTTATATATCTATTATCCGGATCTGGCCTGACATTGCCTTTTTCTTTAATGTCCATGTACGGCCTAATCATATTTTTAAAGAAATTGATCCTAATTCAAAAAATAAATCAAGATCCGATTCCGGCTGGACCTTAATTTTGTCTATACGGTAGATCACTAACTATGGTGTATCTTCTCAAATAATAGATCAAGATCAAATTATTTGAAACGAGCAATAATCATTTTAAAAATATCTTTGTTTAAAAAATCATATCAAAAATGTGATAAAAAGTTTTTGGAAAGACACAATTAACATTTTTAGCATAATCAAGTTTACAGTAACTGCACTTGAAAAGCTGTAGTTGATTTTTAGTTCAATTTTAAAAAAATTGCTTATGTTATTTCATTGCTATAGAAAATAGTAAAGTTTTCGATGGAAAAAACAAAAAATAAACTTTATAATTGATTTTATTGATATATGTTTACCAAAGCTATATTAATAAAATAACATTGGTAATTTTAGTAGCTCTGTTATATGAGGTACTAGTGCTTTTTTATATGTAGTGGTTTAGAACTTAATATATTTTTTTATTTCTAAATATATCAGTTTTTATAACTTTTTCAGTTTTCTTTAATAAAATTAGACAACTTCTCTGGTAGGTGGACGTAAATATGACAAATTTTTGTACGTAACAGGCCGGATTTATTCGAGATAGACTTTTGCCCATGCTCTAGTTTTGATAAAACACTAACTTAATAAGCTCTACTTGTTTGAGCAAAAGATAAGAAAATACAGTTTTAAAATTAAAGCTTGTTAGAACACACACAGTTTTTAGCAATAAATCATTTTCTAAGATAAAAACTCTACAAAACACAATAAACTAAGCAGTTTATCTTATAGGACTACTCATTAAAACAAAAACTTGATCATGGTAATTTATCTAATCATAACTTAGAATTTTTTCTATTATTGCTTTGAAAATGAGAATTGAGTTCGGATCGAGCCAGATATATTTGAAAGTTGGATTTTGAACCGGTTCTGGCCGGATTTTTAGTGGTATAGATATTAAATTGTACAAAACGGTTTTATAAACTAAAAACATTCGAGCTAAAAGGAATTTTACATAGGTACTACCGACTAAGTCAACAAATTAAAATGTTGGGCTATACTAAAAAATGTGAGATATATTTTTAGATTTTTTTTTACATAGTCTTTTTTATATTAGGCAACAGTTTTTATTATTATCTTTATTGTTCTTAATTCTACTTACTTGACTATAATTGGTGTAGATGAGTCTAATACAATATTGAGTTGTTGAGTTTGAACTGAAACATGTTAAGTTTAAAACTTATTGTACCTTTCAATCGCTATTTTTATTAATTTTTTCGTTGATTGCATAATTTGACTTGGTTTACACTAGGGTTTTCCAAACAATTTTTCAAAAGGCCCACTTAAAAAAAAAATTAAAAAAACTATGGCCCCTCCGAAAAAATTTCTTAGTAAAAACTACCATTAAAACGCCATTTTTTTTGCCCTTTAACATCAACCAATGAATATCTAGTGTAAGTTCTAAAATATGGCATTGTGCCCCCCTTTTTACAGCTTATTGCCTCCTAAACTTTTTCCATAATATCTAATTATTTTATTGTTAGTTTCAAACTATGACTTCAAAGTCCCCCTGTGGCTCATGGCTTTGTAAACTTTTGAACTGGCCCATTTTGGGAAACCCTGGTTTTCACCATATATCGTT
Organism: Thalia democratica; assembly: GCF_965202585.1. Classification (NCBI taxonomy): domain Eukaryota; kingdom Metazoa; phylum Chordata; class Thaliacea; order Salpida; family Salpidae; genus Thalia; species Thalia democratica. The sequence continues at coordinate 70,552 of NW_028139355.1, read as the reverse complement.
TTGAAAATTTTTGATTTATCACCACAAAATATCTTTCTTCCTGATGTAGTTTGTAAAGGTCATCTATAAGGAACTGCATAAAAAACTTAAAAAAAGCTTCATAACATTCTATTCAATATAAAACAATAAAACTTTAAATCTGTCAATGTTCGGCATAAAAAAATATTTAATGAAGTAAGAGTCTTGATTAGATACCAGTTTTTTGCTTTTGTTTGCAAACAGTTTCAAACTAGTTTTAACCCTCAAAATGTTGATTTTGATAGTTTTTAAAAGTTTATGACACAAATTAAGCTTATATAAATTTAGGCTGAATCTTTTTACTATACTACTTGTTACTTTTATTCTTTTAAATCATAGTTATAATTACTTTATTAAAATCAAAACATTTAAATTTTTTTTTGTCTGATAAATCGTAGACTTAAAAATTTAACATTTAAAAAAATTTAAGTTTTATGATTAATTTGAAATAAGTGTAAGGTATTTGCTTCAGTCATGGTTAACAAAACATACTGAGTGATCATATCAGGAAAGAATAACTCAACTGTAAGCAATTGGAGACAGCTTTGAATTATTTGGAACAACGAAAAAAAAAAAGAAAACTTAAGTTTTTAAATAAGTTAAAATGCTATACATTAACATCAAATTGTACAAAAAGCTACTAAAAGAATATAACAGCTGGTTTTGGGTAAAAAGACGTATGGCTAAAACGTTTTATAAGAAAATTAGATAGTTTTTGTGATTTGTCACTTGCTTAAGATTGGTAGAAATACCATTAGCAAGTGAAATGCGTATGAGAATAAATTGAATAAATATCTATTCTATTTTTTAAGCAAAAATAAGTGCGGTGTGTGCTATAAAACATAACTTTGAAAATGATCTGAAGATCTTATTTTCAATTTAAGAAAAAGCTTTACAGAACAGTTCAAGTTCAAATAGACGAATTTGTACATCTCGTACTAAGTAGATTTTAGAATTACTTTACATTAGAAAAAACTATTTACGTTGTCTGAGAAGTCAATTAAGTTCAATTCAAGAAATCCTTAAAAAGAATAACTTGTAATTTTGAAAGTCTATAAACCCAATAAAAATTTCTTCTAGCTATTATTGAGAAAAACACAATATAATTTATTTATACGAACAAGAGATAGATAACCTGATGTTTCTTACTTAAGTTCGTATAAAAAAATAGTAAGCAACAATTAGTAGCAATATAAAACTAAATTAAAATAAATTAGATAAAAATATCTGTTTTCAAAGTAAATAATAAGAAGACATTTGAAATTCTGAAAAAAAAATTGTTAGTTTATGAATACTTAATAAAATAATGATAAATTCTATTGTGTTTTGTTTGAGTAGGGTAAATTTTTCTTGCAGACTATTCAGGTTTACCAAATAAAGTTTTAAAAAGGCCTAAATTTCTTTAATAAGTTTTAAAGGTCCGTATGTTGCCCTTTGTTGCCCGTATTGTAATAATGAAAGCTAGAAAGACTTTATACCAAGCTTCTTTTTCAAAAATCTGCTTTTAAAATAAAAGTTTGTTTTATTTTTATCATATCACCAAGGGTAAGCTAAATCTAGCTTGAATATCAAAATGAAGTTCTTTATAACTTATATTTTTTTTAATTCAAAATAACGTTTAAAATTAGTTGTACATCACTTTACACTAACTTTAGCTTTGTAATATTAATAAATATTTTTCTCAGAAAGAAACAAGTAAAAAATTGTTCTAATACTCGGAGCACGCTCTGATTACTATTAATTTTTTGTTTTTCTTTGTTATACACAAAAAATTATGACCAAATTTAATTTCAGTTTTTGCAACAGTTTTTAAAATTAGAGCGGTTTCTTTGACTAAAAAGTCATAAATTGGGATTTAAGTTTTACTTAGTTTGGCCATCAGATCATTTAAGATAATTTGATTCATTTCTGATATCTAACCGAACTATGATTAAAATAAAAACTTAAAAACGGCTGCGCTTCATATAGTTATCGTGACTTTAGAAAAACTACAAAAAAACGAGATCAAGTAAAATATATAAAATTATTTATCAAGCTTATAAAGAATGTTGAAAAGAAAATATTTTTACAAAAAAAGTTGAATAAAGCAGCTTTTACCTAAAGTGTAATGACAATAAGATAAAATTACTATGAGGTAAATAAGCAATCGACCATTAAGTTGTTTTTTTTTATGTATAAGTTTTAGACTTTTAGAACTATGTCAGGTATGGCAGCGTTTAACAAGAGAAGGGGAGATTAACAAGATAATTTCTTCACTAAAAAGTATTTATAGGCAATCGTATTTAAAAATAAATTATTGAAAAACTTTAAAAAACTTAGATGCTAGTTTGTATTTAAATGAACATTGTTGTTTACACACATTTAAATTTAAAAAAAGTTTAAATATTATTTATTATAGAAATCTTAAAATAGTTTTTAAAAAACTAAGATATTGTTTTAAAGCTTTAAAGCACGACGAAGGACATATAACTCTGTTTTTTTTTCCAGGCCGCTTTTTGCTGATACCTGCCTAATATAAAGGTTTAATGTTTACGTAACTTTAGTTTATTCTATTTAAAAGTTATATTTAAATGTTTTTTTTATTTACTCAAGTAACAATAGTTTTATGTAAATGTCACGCTCGATTAATTTGTGAATCAAGCAATTCGTTTCAACAAGTACGGTCTGCAAGAAACATAAAATCTGCTACGTATTTTTTAGTTGAAAAAATTCGAGAAAATTTAATGATTTTACGAAATGAATTCAAAAACTTTATATTAATATTATATAGAGTAAACAGTTGCGCTTTTGATTGATTAAAAAAATTCTTTCTAGTTATTTAAGTAATTTTTGTAAAAGTTTTAAAAAGTATATTGGCCCGTTGAAGTTCTAAAAATATCCGGTTGAATAGATTTTTTTTTATTATATTTACCTAGTTCACTCTAAAATAATGCCGAATCCTACCACTATTACTTTGATAAATTTTTCTTATTGATATGTAATCTGTGTTGCTATTTTTATTGACTTAAAATAAAACTACAAGTTCTTCTAAGATTTTAGAACTACAATGTGCTGTTTATCTATTGTACGTGGGTACATCACACACTTTATCTGACTTTTCAATGCATAGATTGATTTAATGTATAGTGTTATGTATAAAAAACAACGATAATTTTTAGAAGTTTATTAGTTAGCACCAATCAAAAAATTTTTATTCTTTGAACTTAGAGCGATCTATTTCCTCGCAGTGACCACCTGCAATGTAAAAATTATTACAATTTAAGAAAAAATAAGTCATTTTTTTAAATTTTATGAAAACAATATCTAAGTTTGTTATATCGTTAGCAAAAATCTTCGAATATATAATACATAAATATTTACCTAACAAGTACGGAAGGTACATGAGTGAACTGATGGTGGACAGAAGTTCCATTTGCACATGAGTCTGAACGATGGACAGGTGAACTTGGCGTTACATTTGAAGCAGCAGCAGTAGTGCATGATCAATCTTGGCTCGTAGTAGTGGTGGAAGTAATCGAACTTTTCAATAATTTTCTTCACTTTAGTGTCAACGCATTCGTGGTAGTGAGTTCTCAGGTTGAGTACGAGTTGGTTTGGATTTTCACCAAAAACGCTAGAGAAGAACTTGTCGAATGCAACTAAGTGGCAATGGGCACGCTTTAGATTTTTAATGTATATTTAGTTTGTGTTTACCAAATATGATAGTCTATACACTTCATTATAAATTAAAAATATATTTTTTGTAAGTTTTTTAATGAGAAAATTTTATTAACATTTATATAGTTCTAGGAGTCTACTCATGTACTGTTTTTTGAACAAATTAGTCGATACTATAAACCACAAACTACATTAAAATAATATTACTGCCTATAAAAAAACTCTTTTTAAATCTGAAAAATATCATTATCAATAAAAAAGTACTATTTTAGAGATATTTTGAAAGTTATTGTAAATTCTAACTAACGTGGGTCAGAGTCTTGATGATGGAAGCGCGTTGATGGATGCGTTTGTTGTAGAGTCCCTTGATGTAAGCGTCGATCTTTGACTGTCTGCCGGACATGCACTGGTGGAAGTTGGCTTTCACTTTGTGGATCATCTGGTCAGCATGAGTTTTCCATTGCAAGATGCGAACGTGAACTCTTTCGTGGACGCACTCGATTTGGTGGAGCATTTTGTGTTGGTGGAGGTCGATCCATTCTTTGGCTTGAACTCTCAACAAGTTGTGGAAGTTTTCAATCTCAGCTTGAGTCGGTGGGCAACTGAAATTAATAACTTTTTTCTAAGCAACTAGTATACTATGATCCATTACTATAATTATAATATTAGAAATGGGACTGTAAAGTAGCTTTTAAACTCATTATAATAAGCTTTTTTCGTTTAGCGTCTCACACAATATTAATTGGACAAAACAAAACCTGCTATTTTACCTAACTTCTATTCTAAGACATAAATCATGTCGATTTAAAGTGAATTATTAAAAAAAAACAGAGTTATTATATTTTTACTTCACTTTTGTGTTGGATCAAACTTGTTTCATAACCGTTCTCAAACAAAACTTTTCTATATTTAATTGTACGATAGATCTTCTTTTAAAAACTTTAGTTTCTCAAATACAAAAAAAGTTATAAACATACCCGTTGTATCCCTTTGGCATTTTGCAAACAATAAGTTCTTCAAGACCAGTGATAGCAAAATGACACCATTCTTCAACTTGCTTCTTCCATGATCTGTATTTGTATGCGAGCTCTTGAGTGTATACGTTGCATTTTCTGTGAATTTCTTCTTCGTATTTCTCAGAATGGAACTCGCCACCGGATTCTTGTTCCTCTGTAAACACATTTTCGCTTTAAAATTGTTATTTTTACATTTTTATATGTTTGAAGAGTTAACATTAATAATAACGTTTAAAAATAAAAGCTTTATTGTTTTGGTAAGAAAATATACTTTTCCTTTTTAACTTTTCAAAAAACAAGCAGTACGATGTAACTAACTCTTTGAACAAGTTTTGAGAGATTTGTAAGCACATCCGTTCCATTCAGCTGAGAAAGCTCCAACACTACTGAGGTTAAACTTGCATTTTGGTGCAACTGGAAGATCACCGCTAAAAAGGAAAAGTAAATATGACTTTTAGAAAAACAAAAAAAAGTGCTTATTTTATTATATTGATCTTACCATTTTGATTGTTTTCTTACAATGCTGTAGCAACCGTTCCTGAAGTAACAGACATAAGTACATCTGTAATCTTTTTCAACCATTTGTGCTGCTTGCATCACTTTAGTGTAGAAACCTTGGACCAAAGTCTGATCGTATCTGACCATTTCTTCTTCCCATTGCTTAATTGCATCTTCAAATTCGGAAGGCATATCTTTGCCTTCTATAAATTTTACAAGGCTTAGTAAAACACATAGATTTTTATTTTGATACACCTACTTAAAGCTGTTTGTTAGTCGGAAAAGCTACGTATAACATTCAAGTTTAGATTAACAGTTTTTCATGTAGTAGATTTAATTAGCTAAAAACTTATACAAAATATTATATACGTATAAAATTAACTAACTGTAGATAGTAGCAAAGATGTGTCTGACGTAAGTAATTTTTCTAGAACGAAGTTTATCAAGTTTTTCATGGTATACGTGGACGTAATGTTGGGCACGTTCACCCATTTTACCGTGAATGCCACCGATTTGGTGTTGACGCTTTTGGAGACATCCTTTTAACCTAATTTAGTTGATTCATGTTTGATTTTATGTTTTCTACAATTGTTCATGTTGTTTTTTGAATTTATTAATTTTTTGTGTTTTCGAGTGCCTAGGTTAAAATGTAGTAGTTGGGTATTTGTATATCATCTTATGTGATGACTAAAGTTTTTACTTTAACTCTTTTTATGAATATTCTGTTTTTGTACCTAAAACTAATCTGCTTCTTTGCAAGCGAATCACATATTAAAAATGGCAAACCTTATTTTTTGTAAGAAGTTATGCTTTATATAGTTTTACTTACTGGTCAACAAGATGACAATGGTATTGCTCAATCTTTTGCATAATTTGATGAACATTTCCGTTGTAGCGAGCAATACCCTGTTGTTTGTAACCTTCAAGCTCGTCGGAGTATTGTTTCAATCTGCCTTCAAGTTCGGAGTATGCGCAGTTGGTAGCATGTTGGTAGTAATCTCTGAAGGTGCACACGTATTGGTGGTTCAAGTCCATGAGCATCTTGATCCATTGTTCTTGTCCTTGCATCAACTCACCGTAGATCTGTTGTCTGACATGGGCGAGCCTCTGTTCGATCTCACTGATTCTTCCGGTGGCGTTTTCCTCTGTAAAAAAATGTCATACAATTTAAGTTCCTTATTTTGTAGCGTAAAATTTCTATTAGTTACAGATGTAATACATTAAAAATATTATATATATATATATATCGAAAGTAGTTCATATTTTTTAAAGTATTTTGTTCTTATACTTATTCAAAAATTTAAATATTTGATAAATTAAATGACTTAAGTAATTGTTTTGGTACTATAATATTTTTTATGGTTTAATTCTAACCAGCTTCACAGCCTTTTGGTACGAAACATTTTGGGAATTCGCAAAGGATGCCTCTATAGAAGTGACCTTGACACCAAGCTTGGTTGAAGTTGACTTTGTAGCTGTAGTAGCTTTGATGTGGCACAACACAGAAGTTCTGATTGCACCAGTAATCGTAATCTGGGATGTTAAATACTGCAGCTTGGGAAGCCTGAAAAGTGTAGAATTGATAAAATATTGGCTTATCAATATGTTCAAAAATTATGTAACAAGCTTAGATATTTTGTTCATTAAAGTAAGTATAAAGGTCTTTGATAGATTGATTACAAACATTAAATTTTGGTACAAAGTTTAAATTTTTTGTATCTAATTGATTATAGTATCACTTTTTTTTTAAATAATCGAAGATGAGATTAAGTTTAATGCGGCTTTGTATTACTATAAATAAAAATATAACTAGTTTTTCAAACAATTGTTAGCAGTAAAGTTGTTTTACTCAACAAAGTTAATAAATAATTTAAATATTTACAAAACTTTATATGGTAAATTTTAAACTTACAACAATGCATGCTAAGAAGACAGCGACTATCTTCATACTTTTGATTGTCTGTATTATAATAATCAAACAAGCAATAGATGTCAAATGTCAGTTCCTCTGAGCTTTTATACTGTACTATACAAATAAAATTTTGATAAATAAACAAGTTTATTTTAAAAGGACTTTAAATAAAAAACAATGCTTAGTGCTGAGTGTTAGAGTAGTACTCGAACATACTTAAAAAATGAAAGTTTTGTTTTATTTTTTTAAGAACTCATTTTTAAAATTTTTGAGTACTAACTTGGTAAAATTAAGATTTCGATCATATTTTTCATGTACTGTTTATATAAAATTTAGTTGCCTAGTCGACTAATATAGCTTTAAATGTTTAATTAAATTATCTAATTATCAAATTAAACTAAGTATAAACTGCTTCTTAGCGTTAACTTAAGTAAAGCTCATTAAACGAGCTTTATGAATAAGACATCACCCAATCGAGACGTAGAAAACAGATTGCGCAATCATTTCCGAATAGCTTTTACAACAAGCCACGAAACCGGAAACACATCCGATTCGTTTTAACTAACAATAAAAACTTTTGGCCAAAAAGTATAGTTTGAATTTATTCAAGTTTTGAATATAGTAAAAGGTGTTTTAATCGACCACTTAAACGGAAACGAGTAATAGTTTTAGTATTTACTTATTACCAAAACTATTTAAAAATCGAAGCAAAGGTGCTTACAAAAATAAACCAAAACATTTTTGTTTTATGAAATAAAAATAAAACATTTAAGCTAAAAATTTTTGGAGTAGAAAATTTTAAGAATAATAAAGGCTACAAAGTATTGAGCACAAAAAGAACTCTTTACTCATAATTAGTTTTTATATGTTTAAGTTTTTTTAATAAACAAACGTTTTAGTATTATTTTGTAAATTTATTTAGAATACTAATTAAACTTTGATACAAAGTATAACATAAGTTTTTGTTTCTAGTTGATTATCAAATCTTTTTTTGTTTTATTGAATCGAAGATAAGATTAAGTAAAATCCTACTTTTTTGAATTTTGTCAAGTAGGTCTACGCTAAAAAAAACAAAAACAACAAAAAAAGTTTAAACTTTCTCTATTTGTTCAGAGCAAGTTTTTATTTCAGGTAAAAATGATTTTGAATAAAGGTTTGCAATTAAGTTAGTGAGCTTAGTATAAAACAAACTATTTTGTTTATGATTGTTAATAAAGATTATACTATAAAATTAAAATAAATAATTATGTGTTTAAAACAATAATCAAAATTGTTTTATTCACTTTTTTTTTCATGCTAGCCCAACAGCGTGATATTAAAAATATTTTCCTTTGCACAGTTGGCCAAAACAAGCAATATAGTTTAGTACATCTACTATCCGGATCTTGCCTGATATTGCCTTTTTCTTTAATGTCCATGTCCGGCTTAATCATAATTTTAAAAAATGGTTCCTAATCAAAAAAACAAATCAAGATCCGATTCCGTCCGGACCTTAATTTTATCTATACGTCAGATCACTAGCTATGGTGTGTCTTCTCAAATAATAGATCGGGATAAAATTATTTGAAACGATCAATATTCATTTGTTTAAAAAACAACATTAAAAATGTAAAAAAAAATTTTTTGGACAGACACAATTAAAATTTTTAGCATAAACAAGTTTACAATAACTACATTTGAAAAACTGTAATTGACTTTTAATTCAATAAAAAAAAAATTGCTTGTGTTATTTCATTGCTATAGAAAATAGTAAAATTTTTGATTGAAAAAACAAAAGTAAACTTTATAGTTGATTTTTATTGATATATGTTTACCAAAGCTATATTAATAAAATAACATCGATAATTTTTTTCATGGTAATTTTAGTAGCTTTGTTACATGACATACTAATGCTTTTTTATATGTAGTAGTTTAGGCTTGAATAGTTGTTTCCATTTCTAAATATATCAGTTTTTTTACACTTTTTCGTTTTTCTTTAATAAAGTTAGACAACTTCTCTGGTAGGTGGAAGTGATATGGAAAATTTTTGTACGTAACAGGCCGGATTTATTCGACATAGACTTTTGTCCATGCTTACTTTTGATAAAATACTAACTTTATAAGTTATTTATGTCCATAAAAAGCTTTAATTGTATGAGCAAAAGATAAGAAAGTACAGTTTTAAACTTAAAGCTTACTAGAACACAGACAGTTTTTAGCAATAAATCATTTTCTAAGATAAAAACTCTACAAAACACAATAAACTAAACAGTTTATCTTACAGGATAACTCATTTAAACAAAAACTTGATCATGATAGTCTATCTAAATAAAACTTGGGTTTTTTTTTGTTGTTGCTTTGAAAATGAGATTCGAGTTCGGATCGAGCCAGATACATTTGAAAGTTGGATTTTGAACTAGTTCCGGCCGGATTTTTAGTGGTATAAATTCTAAATGTTACAACAACAAACTGTACAAGATTTTAAAAGCTAAATAATTTTGAGTTTAACGGAACTTTACATAAGTTCTACAGATTAAGTCAACACACTATAAAGTTGGGTTATACTTATAAAAGTCAGGTATATTTAAAAAAAAAAATTCGTTTTACTTAGTCTTATTCATATTAACAAAAGTTTTTATTATTATCAATATTGTTGGTTATTCTACTAACTTGATTATATTTGACGTAGATGAGTCTAATACAATATTAGAGTTGTTGAGTTTGAACTGAAACATGTTAAATTTAGAACTTATTATAACTTTAAATCGTTATTTTTTATTAACCTTTTTGTTGATTGCATACTTTGACTTGGTTTACACTAGGGTTTCCAAAACTTTTTTCAAAAGGATCACTTCAAAAAAAAAGCTATTGCACCTCCGATAGGTTTTTTAATAAAAACTACCATTTTTTAACACTTTTTTTTGCTCTTCATCATCAACCCCTGAATATCTAGTGTAAGTTCTAAAATATGGCATTGTGCCCCCTTTTTACAGATTATTGCCTCCTAAATTTTACCATAATATCTAGTGATAGTTTCAAACTATGACTTCAAAGTCCCCCTGTGGCTCATGGCTTTGTAAACTTTTGTACTGGCCCACTTTGGAAAACCCTGGTTCTCACCATATATCGGTTTAAAATTTTTTGATTTATCACCACAAAATACCTTTCTTCTTGATGTAGTTTGTAAAGATCATATATTAGGAACTGAATAAAAAAAATTAAAAAAAGCTTCATAACATTCTATTAAATATAAAACGATAAAACTTTAAATCTGTCAATTTTCGGCATAAAAACATATTCAATGAAGTAAAAGTCTTGATTAGATATCAGTTTTTTGCTTTTGTTTGCAAACAGTTTCAAACTAGTTTCAATCCTCAAAATGTTGATTTTGATAGTTTTTAAAAGTTTATGACACAAATTAAGCTTATATAAATTTAAGCTGATTTTTCTACTATACTACTTGTTACTTTTATTCTTTTAAATCATAGTTGTAATTATTTTGTAAAAATCAAAACATTTAACTTTTTTTTTGTCTGATAAATCGTGGACTTAAAATTTTAACACTTAAACAAATTTCAGCTTTGTTTAAAAAACAATTTTATGATTACGTTGAAATAAGTGTAACGTTTTTCGTTTCAGTCATGGTTTATAAAAGATACTGAGTGATCATATCAGGAAAGTATAAGTCAACGGTATGCAACTGGAGACAGCTTTAAATTATTTGGAACAACAAAAAAAAAAAGAAAATTTAGGTTTTTAAATAAGTTAAAGTGCTATACATTAACATCAAGTTATCCAAAAATCTTTTAAAAGAACACAACAGCTGGTTTTGGGTAAAAAGACGTATGCTTAAAACATTTTACAAAAAAATTAGGTAAATTTGGTGATTTGTCACTTGCTTGAGATTGGTAGAAGTGTAGAAATACAATTAGCAAGTGAAATACGGACGAGAATAAAGTAAATAAATACATTTTTTGTAGCGAAAATAAGTGCTGTGGTTGCTATAAGGTAAAACTTGTAAAAATATATGAAGACCTAATTTTCAATTTAAGAAAGATCCATACAGAACAGTTTAAATTCAAATTGACGAACTTATACACCTCAGACTACGTAACTTTCAGAATTTCTTTACACAAGAAAAACTATAAAAGTTATGAGAGAAGTCAGTCTAGTTAAATTCATGAAATCATTAAAAAGAATAACTTGTATACTTGAATGTATAGAAATCCAATTGAAAAGCACAGTATAAACTTTTTATACGTAGAAGAGATAATTTGTTGTTTTTTTCTTAAGTTTCCAAAAAAAAGAATTGAAATAAACGATTAATAGCAGTCGAAAATAAAGTATAGTGAGTTAGACAAAATAATCTATTTCCAAACTAAATTAAAATGCATTCGAAATTCTGAAAAAAAATATTGTTAGTTTATAAGTACAGTGCTTATTCCCTTTTCCGGACTTCACTTATCCGGACGCTCAACTATCCGGACAGTTTCAGTCGAGAAGAAAATTCAAAAACATTTCAACACTGAACACAAACATTTTTGTGTTATAAAAATAGTTTAGCTATCATGCTGTAAGAAAGTTTAAAGTTTATTTATAAAGTCTGCAATTTAATTCATTACTATGGCCTAATAATATTACTAACGCTAACATTCAAACTTTGTTCAAAACTAGAGATAGGTTTACACTTTTTTTATTTTGATTAATTTGTTTTTGTTTAAAAGATAATTTTATTTTTTTTTTTATCATCTTTAACAAGAATGATTTTTTTATACTAAAAATTAGGGCAAGTGGAATTACAAATGATGAGTCCCTCAAAAAACGTTTATCTTTGCAGAGGGTTAGTAAGTATGACGTTTTTCTACCTTAGAAAAAAAAAAAAACAAATATATTAACCTAAAATTTAGCTTTTATTGTTTATCATTTTTATTAAATTTTACTTATAATTATTATTTTTTTACTATAACGCTTTTATGATTTATCAAGCATTGCATAATATACAGCAGTTTTATTGTTTAATGAAGAAAATAGTTTTTTGTACTTATCCGAAAAAATGCTTATTCGGGCATGTTTACAGAAAATTCTTGCCCAACAGCTCCGGATTAGTGAATAAGCATTGTATTTTATAAAATAATGCTTAATTTTATTGTGTTTTGTTTGAGTAGGGTATTGTTTTTAGCAGGCGAGCCAGGTTTACCAAATAAAGTTTTTCAACGGCCGTAGTTTCTTTAAAAAGTTTTAAGGGGCCCTTTGTTATTTAAACTGTAATAATGAAAGCTAGCAAGACTTTATACTAAGCTTCTTTTCAAAAAAACTGTTTTTAAAATAATAGTTTGTTTTGGTTTTTATCTTATCACCAAGGGTACGCTAAATCTAGCTTGAATATCAAAATGAAGTGCTTTATAATTTATAATTTTTTTTAATTTAAAATAATGTTTAAAACTAGTTAGTTGGTTATCTACACTTTACTACTAACTTTAGCTTTGTACTATTGATAATTATTTTTCTTAGAAAGAAACAAGTAAAAAATTGTTCTATAACTCGGAGCACGCTCTGATTACTATTAATTTTTTTGTTTTTCTTCGTTATACAAAAAATTATGACCAAAATTAATTTCAGTTTTTGCAACAGTTTTTAAATTAGAGCGGATTTTAATTTTTACTTAGTTTGGCAATCAGATAGTTTATTATTTAAAATAGTTTAATTCATTTGTAATACCTAGTTGAACTATGATTAAAATAAAAACTAAAAAACGGCTGCACTGCATATAGTTGTCATGACTTTAGAAAACATACAGAAAAACGAAATGAAGTAGAATGTAAAAACCTTTTTATCAAGCTGATAAAGAATGTTATAAGAAAGTATTTTTACAATAAAGTAGAATAAAGCAGGTTTTACTTACATTGTAATGACAATAAAATAAAATTACCTTAGGTAAATAAGCAATCGACCACTAAGTTGTTTTTTATGTTTAGAATAAGTCTTAGACTTTTTAGACTATGTCAGGCATGGACAGCGTTTAACAAGAGACGGGCAGATTAACTAAATAAATTCTTAAGTAAAAAGTATTAATAGGCCGTCGCATTTAAAGTTGATTAATTGAAAAATAAATAAAAAATACAGATGCTAATTTGTATTTAAATGAACCTTGTTGTTTACTCACATTTAATTTTTAAAGAACATTTAAAAATTCTTATTATTAAAAACTTAAATAGTTTTAATATTACTTAGATATTGTTTGAAAGCTTTAAAGCACGACAAATGACATACAACTTTGCTTTTTACCAAGGCCGCAGTTTGCTGATCACTGCTTAATACACATTCATTTAATATACATTAAGCAAATCGTTTCAACAAGTATGGTCTACAGACGATATCAAGTCTGCGACGTAATTTCTAGTTAAAAAAAACTTCGAAAAAGTTAAAGTTTTTATGAAAAGCATTTTAAAATTTTAATAATATCATAATATAGAGCAAAAATTTGCTTTATTTATTAAGAAATTGTTCTAGTCATTTAAGTTATTTTTGTAAAAGTTTTAAAAAGTATATTGGCCCGTCAAAACTCTAAAAATATCCGGTTGAATAGATTTTTTTTTATTATATTTACCTAGTTCACTCTAAAATAATGCCGAATCCTACCACTATTACTTTGATAAATTTTTCTTATTGATATGTAATCTGTGTTGCTATTTTATTGACTTAAAATAAAACTACAAGTTCTTCTAAGATTTTAGAACTACAATGTGCTGTTTATCTATTGTACGTGGGTACATCACACACTTTATCTGACTTTTCAATGCATAGATTGATTTAATGTATAGTGTTATGTATAAAAAACAACGATAATTTTTAGAAGTTTATTAGTTAGCACCAATCAAAAAATTTTTATTCTTTGAACTTAGAGCGATCTATTTCCTCGCAGTGACCACCTGCAATGTAAAAATTATTACAATTTAAGAAAAAATAAGTCATTTTTTTAAATTTTATGAAAACAATATCTAAGTTTGTTATATCGTTAGCAAAAATCATCGAATATATAATACATAAATATTTACCTAACAAGTACGGAAGGTACATGAGTGAACTGATGGTGGACAGAAGTTCCATTTGCACATGAGTCTGAACGATGGACAGGTGAACTTGGCGTTACATTTGAAGCAGCAGCAGTAGTGCATGATCAATCTTGGCTCGTAGTAGTGGTGGAAGTAATCGAACTTTTCAATAATCTTCTTCACTTTAGTGTCAACGCATTCGTGGTAGTGAGTTCTCAGGTTGAGTACGAGTTGGTTTGGATTTTCACCGAAAACGCTGGAGAAGAACTTGTCAAAAGCAACCAAGTGGCAATGGGCACGCTGTGAAGAAGAAATATAGATAATTGACTTTAGTTTACTAATACTTATGGTATGTATTTCACATTTTAGGTTGAAAGTTTATAGTAAAAGCCAGTAATAAAAAAATTACTTTAGAGTTCTGAAGTCTTGGTGTTAGTTGCTTAAGTTAACAATTAAAACAGAATTTGAACAAATTAGTAGTCCCTTGGTATTGGATTCTACATTAAACAATGTTTTGATTTTGTAGGTTCACATGCATATACGTAAAGACCTTTCAAATTGATTTTTATACAAAATTAAATTCAAACTAACGTGGGTCAAAGTTTTGATGATGGCAGCACGTTGATGGACGCGTTTGTTGTAGAGTCCCTTGATGTAAGCGTCGATCTTTGACTGTCTGCCGGACATGCACTGGTGGAAGTTGGCTTTGACTTTGTGGATCATCTGGTCAGCATGAGTTTTCCATTGCAAGATGCGAACGTGAACTCTTTCGTGGACGCACTCGATTTGGTGGAGCATTTTATGTTGATGGAGGTCGATCCATTCCTTGGCTTGAACCCTCAACAAGTTGTGGAAGTTTTCAATTTCAGCTTGAGTTGGTGGGCATCTGAAATTGATTATATTTTTCCGATAGTTGAAAAAAGGTGTAGTTTATTTCAAATATTACAAAACATTAAAAAAGTATATTAAAAGTAGCTTTCTAGTTATAAGTTGTTGTCTATTCAAAGTTAAGCCTTTAAATAAAAATTTGCCAAAAAAAATCCATAATTATAAACTAACATAAGTATATAATATTTAAATTTTTATGTCAAAATGTAAATTTACTTTTTATATTGTTTAGTATTTGATCAAAGTCGTCTCTTAACATTTAATTAAAGAATATATTTTTACTATTAATAGGACTATTTAATTTTTAATTTGTTAAGTATCAAATAAAGCTAAATAGTAAACAAACCCGTTGTATCCCTTTGGCATCTTGCAAACAATAAGTTCTTCAAGACCAGTGATAGCAAAATGACACCATTC
>NW_028139355.1:0-55015 GCF_965202585.1 Thalia democratica | reverse complement strand
ATTTATCCGGAAGCTCACTTATCCGGACAGTTTTTTGTCAAAAGAAAACTCAAAAAAATCAATTTTAAACACTAACATTTTTGTATTATACAAATATTTAAGCTTTCACGCTGTAAGAAAATTTTAAGCGATTTTATATATTCTACAATTTGTTCATTATTATGACTACTAAAGATTACATTCTATCTTTGTTCAAAACTAGTTTAGTTATCACTTAAATTTTGCATGTAAAGTAAGTCAGTTTAGAATTTTTTAAAGCAATGTTATATAAACATAACTTTTAGTTTTTTATTTAAACTTTCAAAGTTTTTTTTTATAGGTAATTAATTTCTGATTTTTTAGAAAATGAGAATATATCAGTTATTCAATGTTTGATTTTTAATTCAAACAACATTACAAAATTTGTTAATTCAAATACTTTTTGTTTCAGATGAAATGCATGACTATATCTAACTTTCAAAAGTTTTATAACTTTGACACACTTAACATACCAGGTTTTGGAAATGGACAAGAGTTCTAAAAAAAAAGAAAACGAGTTGCACTAACCATTAAAAACAAACTAGAAGTTAGTAAAATGGTAAAAACAATGTGCCAAAGTCTTTTATAATCAAGCACTTCAGTACAGGCAGGTCGACTTTATACTACATTTTAAAAAATGAAGAAAAATTTAAAGCAGAATGGGAGGAGCTGGGATTAATTGAAGCCACAAAAACAAACAAAAAAGTAGAGTGAGGCTGGTTTGAAAAATTCGACAGCGCCCTTTATATCTGGTTTTGTCAGGAACGTGAGAAGGGTAGTCCAATAACTGGTCAAATACTCTTAGAAAATGCCTCTGAATTACACCGTTTAATTTACGGTAAACATTAAAGGTCAGTTTTAGCAAGTATTGTTCAAATTTGTATAAATATATGAAAAAAAAATTTTTTTACTTATCCTTAATTTCGGTTATCCGGACATGTTTACAGAAAATCTTACCCAACGTGTCCGAATAAGTGAATAAGCACTGTACACACAACTATTTTTTTGAACCTTAAACTGTATTATTTATATAAATTTAAGTTTTAGTAACTATATAACGGGTTTACTTCAAAGCTTACTTTTAGTTTTTTGAGTATCAAAATGATATTGTTTTGTCAAAAGGAATACATAATAAGACCAAAACTCTATAAGAAAAACTGGTGACTTTGTAATATTTAAAATGTTCAGATATTGGTTTGTTAAAAGTTTATTCTATATACTAGCTTCTTTAATCATAAAACAACTTAAATTTATTAATTTTGCTTGATTATCAGAATTTCAAAGTAAGTTTTCAATTGTAAACGCATAAACTAAAATACAAAATAAATTTAGCTGTTTTCAAAGTTTTTGTTATTATCAACAAATGTGTGCTAAAGCTACCATTTGAACCTATAAGGAAATTTGAACTTATAAGAAAATTGTCCTGGACATGACTTTAAGCTGTATCCTGGTGTATGACTCGATAACCGAAAGGTTTTTTCGCACAACAGGTCCTTGGACCAAATATTTGAGCGCTTTTTTTTTGTTCAATAAACAATATATATATATTATAACTGAATTTCCCAAAGTGGGCAGTTGTATCTCGTTAAGGGCGATTTTAGCTACCAGGGGGCGTTAGTTAGTAAGGCTAATTTGTAATTAACTAGTTCAGGGCGGTATGTAATAAACAAAAGAGTTTATATTTTAAATTTCTGCTATAGAGGCATTTATGAAAATTAGTTTTGAAAACTCTGGTTTAAAAACTAATGTTAAAAGTTTTATATTTACTAAATAAAAAGTAATCTTAAGTATAAGCTTTTCTGAGGACATATTTTTAAATTTCTATTTTTTTAAGATGTAAAAAACAATACTGATTTCAATGAAATAGACCTATTAGAAGTCAAAACATCACTTTTCTTTAAAGAAACTTTTAATTTTTTGCTTAGATCTAGTTGAAAAGGAACCGCTCGTTCAAAGCCAACGTAAAACTCTTATCCAACTATTTCTAAAACGATTGAAATCCACCGAATAATTTCTTGACAATATCTCCCCATTTGAACACCAATTTCCATCCAAATTGTTTTAACCACCTTTACTCTTTTCTATATTATCTTAGATTCACTACAATTAATTCACCACAAAATAAGTTAGTTTTAATCGATTAATACCAATTCAAGCCATTTCCAAGTTTATATTTATCAGCATACAAATTTACTTGTAAAATTAAACTTTTCGTTTACCTAATAAAAGAGAGTATGTATAAATTCCCTGTTTTCAAAATATTTAAAAACCTAGTTGCTCCCACTCATTACAGACCCTTGAACATCTGGAGGTTTTTTTTTTTTTTTGCTAATTATACGCACTATAATTATATCCCTTTACTATTCCCGCCCTTAAATTTGCTTTTTATCGCCCCCTAACCTGTTAAGATGGCCCACTTTTGGAAACACTGATCTACTCTTAAACTATAAGTTTAAATACTCTCAACAGCATTGTTAGTGCGTTGTGATCAAACTGCATACAGGGTTGCCAAAGGTTTTTGAGAAATTTCTTCCAGGTTTTCGAGGTACATGTTTTCAAGTGTAATTTTAGTTTAAATTAAGTTATAGTTCAAAAGTTGTCTAAAATAGTATAAAAATATGAAAAGATTTTGTAAGGCTACTTTATTTTAATATAAAAAAAATTTTAAAGATGACAAAAACAATATCTATAAGGTATATTTTTTGTGTCAAATCGAAGTCTGTAACTAATTTATATGTAAAAATTTTATAAAATTACAGGGTTTTTAGTGATTTTTGTTAAAAATTCCAAGTATTTTACTAACTCCTGTATGGTTAAGCTTCTGCCAAATTTCTCTTTTTTTTCCAACCCTTATATACATAATTAATATATAGTAAAGACATAAAGTAGCTTTATAAAATTTATATTTTCATTCAATGTAATAAAATCTAAAAATGTTAATATACGTTTTTAGATCTTCAAAAATCATCAAGCTGCTATAAATCAAATTACTAGCTAGTATTGAATGTCACTATTATTCCGGTACTGTTTATTTAAAACTACCGAAAACTAGTTTTTAATTTTGAATACGTCACTTATCTATAATGATTGTGTTAGTTATAGCGTACATCCGTGGTTGCCAAAATATACTCAAACTTAGCGCTAACCATCTTGCTAATAAAGGTTCTACACATTTTAATACTGAAATAAAAGTTTAAGAGTGAGTAAAAAGTAATATTGTACATACTACAACTTGAAGACTATACCAAACAAACTTTGAGTGTTTCAAAGGTTTTATAAAAAATATGAATTTTTAAAGATTTGTGAACATTTATTTGTATATTTTACTTAAGACAACGATTTTCACAGCACAGGTGTCGGCAAACTGCGACGAGATAAAAATCGACTAGTGTAAAAAATAAAGTTCACGGTACTCTATAATAAAAGTTTACAAATACTATTTCTTTAGTGCAGAAGTAAATTTTACATTAGTTTTTTTTATGTTTATTATTTCGAAGTAAAAACTTTATGTTTTTGTTCTTATTCACAATATTTCAGCTTGAGGATTTAGTCATAAAAAAAGCCAAAGCGAATTAATTCACTAACGGTTTATTTGTGAAAAATACAACTAAAATAACACATAACGAAATTGTCTACAAAAGTATCTAAAAATGGAAATAAAACCTAAGTATAATTTTCTAAAAAGTAAATTTCTAACAATAATAAGTAAACAAGTTTAATTATGATAGTTAGGAGGTAGTTTTTTTATAACTGAAGAGAACTCTTAAAAAAAGCTGTTAATTCATTTACAAAAACTATAATCTATTTTAACTGTTTAAATAATTTCATAAACAATCCAAACACAAAATGAGAATGTTTATATTTCTTACAAACTGAACTTTTTGGCACACTGAATTATACCAAGCATAAACTTTGTTTTTATTCAACATAAAGCTATAAATAAGTTTCATTCGAGTTGTAGGACAATTTTTATTCACCCAAATAAGACTTATTTCAAGATAACTTTTGTGCAAACAAATGGCAGTATAAAATAAAATAACATTTTAACAAAAAATAACGCCAATTGGCAATAAAAGCTTAAGAGAGAAGGTTTTACAATAATTTTACTAACGATTTATTTACTAATAATTGGAAAAACTTCAAATTTAATCAGACAAAAGGAAAAATACAATGCAATTTGGTGATGGCATTAGATTGACAATTTAAACTACATAACAATTTTTTTTTTAAACTCATATGATTTCATTGGAAAATAATTTTTTACTCTCAAAGAATGAAAATTGTATAGTTTCTATAGAACTTGTTTTAGTTTAAATTCTAAAATTCATAGGAAGATCTACATCATCAGGATCAAAATCATCTTCAGAGTCGCTATCTAAAAGGTCAGAACCAGTGACGTCACTAACTTGTTTCTCATTTTTGTTGTTTTGCGCGCGAATTTCGGCTTTAGTCAGTTTTGGCGCCAATTTGCGCAGCTTGATTCGAATGTTCTCCACCGAGCTTGGAGGAATTTCCAAACCTGTAGTAAATAAATTTTAGTTTTCTAAGTGAGTTTGATAGTTGTTAATAAAAAATATTCATACGTTTGCTTTTCAAACTTGCATACTGCATCTGGAAGTATTGAAAAAAAAAATTTTGTAAGTGTTTATCATTTAGAATTAGATAAAAACAATTTGATAAAAAGTTCCTTGTCCGAGTCAGTTATGATTGAAAGTTTGTGGGTAACTACAAAATTACTACGTACATTAAACTAATATATGTTTACTTAAATATTCTTAGCTTAATAATAATTAGTCAAAAAGTTAAAAATTTTATAAAAATCAATATTATAATTTTTGAGTGATCGATCAAATCGACTTGAAACATTTTTGCAACGCAATAGTTGTTTTTACAAAGTTTTAAATATCTTAAAAAAGTATACACATCGCAACAATCCTTCCACCCACGAAACTCTACAAACTTCAAATTCAACTTGCCAACTCACCGACAATTTTACAATCTTTTCCGAACTGGTCCCTGTAGTCGAACTTGACGGTGGTGAACTTTTCGCTCAGCACGTCCCACGCGCCGATCAGGCATCCGGACAGAACGTAGTAGTTCAACCTTCGCTTTCCCATCCGGCACGTCTTGCTCGAACAAATGTTGTACCTTGAACGATAAATCAAACCCGTTTTCAAATGTATAAACAATAAAAATATCAAATGGTTTAACAAAATGAACGCGTATAAATGGGTGCAGAATACTTGTTTTGTCTCCTCGTGAATTTTAGGTGTTGTGTTTTCTGCAGCAGTAAAAACTTAACTTTTGGATAAATTAGCACATATAAAAATTAAATAGAAAATAATGAAAAAAATATTTATTTTAAAGTAAAATAAATATTTTACTTATTCTACTATGGATATTGTTTGACTGTTTGTCATGGTAGTTGCTATACAACAACTTATTAAGAAATAACAGAAATGTTATTGTTTGTAATTATAACTATATATAATAAATACGTGCTTTAAAGTACTTTTGTACACTAACAAACTATTTGTGCACAACTAGCTTCAAAAACCACCGTAATAAAAATAATTTCAAATAATAAATAATAGTTATTCAGCTAACATGTATTTGTGATAGCAGGTGGTGCAGCTTTCCGCGTGGTGCTTTTCCCAGTACTTCCTCGCCGCACTTTCATCGATCCTCTCGTACTTCACTCGCAAGTCTTCCAACGACAAGTTGCGGTGCTGCTGCACGTTGGGACGGTGGACGGTGAAACTCCGTCCTCTCGCCAGTCCGCCGGTTTCCGGTTCGATTTCCAACGCCAGAATAACCGCTTTGTTGACCATCTGCAGCGGCACATTTTCCCCTTTTACGTGTTTCTGGTAAATTTTATTTTTTTGAAAAAATAAATTAGGCTTTTCAATAATATTAGTGGTTATAACTGCTTTTTTATAGGTAAAACCTTGAAAACTTTTAAAAAGATTACCAATTTGAGTAGAGATATAATTAGTAACCTAAACTTTAAATAATACATTTTTCAAATTGATACTGTCAAGGGAAACACTAAGACTTTCTAGTTAGCAGTAAAATTTGTCTTTTATGACAATAAAAAATTAATTTTAAAATCAAAACCTACAAAATTTTAAATTAACTTCACTTCAAACCCCTAATAAAATAAAAATCAAAGACAGTTTATTAAGTAAAAATTTACTAAAAACTATTAAAACGCCTAAAAACATAGGCTACTAACTTTTTCGTTTTCTTTTCTCACGAAGAACCCACTGTAACTATCGTAGCTTTTAACCCCTTCGAGAGCGTCGCAAGCGTTTTCGAAGCACATGCCGTCGTCGACCATCACCTTGTGCAGCTTCACGCTCGACTCGTGCCGCAACTTGAACTCCTCGGGTTCGCCCACACTCTCTATCACCGAGTTCTTGCTGAAGCCTAAAGTTAAACGTTAAAGTCTTTAATTCTGTTGGTGGTAGCTAAATAAGTTCCGAGAATTTTTACGGATCAAATGAAAATGATAATATTCTTAAAAATCGAGTAACAACAAAAGAGAAAAGATGAGTAAGTATTTTTTTAAAAACTTAATTGTGATAAATGTTATTGAGCTGACTTGTTGCAAACAAATAAAGTAAATATAATTTGCCAACAAACTAACCAACAATACCCCTGTCGAACAAACCATTTCTCTTGGCTTCCTGAATGATCCTTGCCTTGGTGCTGGTGAAATATTCGAAGAGAAGCTGCTGCATTTCAACTTTCATGCCCAGCATCCTGTTGAAGAACTTCATCACGTTGTAGTCCTTGTCATAGTTGTACTTCTCAACATGCACGCCCTTCAGCGATTCCGGCTTGCTTATCATGCCCACTCCCAGGCACGCTTCACGAACCGCTGTTGAAAGTTTTCATAAGTTTTTACAAATTGTTTTCATAAAAGTGTATTTGTTACTAGTTAGATATAAAAAACTTAAAAACATGTAATGTACAAGTTTAAAGCACCTCTAACTATAAGTATTTCTCGTAATTTGTTGTTCAAAACTGAACTATAAAAAATAAAACAATAAATAAAACTAGTTTTCTGTGTTCAGAAAACACTATTTACCCGTGAGGACGCATAACTAAACAACTACATTAAAAAAACAAATACCGCTCAAAAACGACTGGGACCCGCGGCACTTGGGAAAGGGAACGAGGTTGGTGCGAGCTTTGGCGATGACCTTGACGACTTGCTCGAGCGCCTGCTTCGCGTACTTGTCATCAATGTTGTACCGGTTCACCAGGTCCGGCATGTCCGTCGCTCGCCTGTCACCGTGGGTCAGCGCACCCTGTGCAGGCAAAATCAGTATTAAATATTTTTTTATTTTCACTTTCCGGAGTCATAAGCTTTGCAACAGGCACAGTCAAATCGTGTTGTCTTTAAAGTTAAGCTTAATTTCAGGCCACTCACCAAACTGGCCAGTCGCTTGGCAACGGCGGTGGCGAACCTTCTTTCTCCCGCGAGTTCCGATATTGGGACGATGTACTCGGGGCAGTGCAGCTGATTGGAACGATGTGTTCGACCTGAAAAATTTATATTGGCAAATAAATACAACAGTGCATCACTTAACTTAAATGGCATCATCAAATAAAACTATTTTCAAGCTCAGAGATCTCTTTACAATTTATTAGTTTTAAGCATAGGTATTTAACATAAGTCTTGATCATCCCAATTCGATCATCAGACCACAAGCTGCCGGTAGACTGAGAGCGGTTTCGTCCTGATTAGAACTCATCAGTCAGTCACAACCGAAAGACTTGCAGTCTGTGATCTACAAACGGCAAACATGAAGCAACCATTTGCTGGCATCGATCAGTGACGTCAGCATTGTTTTTTTGCCGTGCAACGTTCAATACATTGTCTACTAGGCAAGACATCTGGTACGCTCGAATTCAATACAATCAACATAACATCGGCGAAAGTCAGCAGAGCATAAGCCTGGACTTTCGTATGCCGTGAGAGCTTGTGGTCTGATGATCGATTGGTATGATCAACCCTTATGCTAAACTTGAGCTTGTCTCACGGCATACGAAAGTCCAGGCTTCTGCTCTGCTGACTTTCGCCGATGTTTTGTTCATAAGTAGTTAAATTATCTATTTATATTCCTAAAATTTACTTTTAATTCCGTTCTAAAATTATCTATACTTTATAACATCACAAACTTCGACAAATAATACTTTAAATCAACCCTTATTTTCAATGATACTCGAAAAACCTAATTAAAATTAACACAATTCTCCAAAAATAACCGAATTGTTGAACAGCGTTGTCAGCACTCCAAGGCAACTCCAGAGTGATGTGAATCCGTTTTCGTTTGTTTACCACTCTTTTGTCAGAATGCAGGGAAATTCCCAAGCTTGCAGCTTGACTTATGATTGCGATTCGTTTCTCGTCGTTCATAAACCTCTGTGAAAAATAGAATATTTGATTCACATTTGTTGGATACCTACATGTATGATGAAGAAATGTCGTTGTTGATATGAAGTACAGCAGCGTTCATCAAAGTGTAAGTAAATAAATGTGTTAAAATCAAAATTACAAAATTAAATTTAGCCATTTTAAGTTATCACTATACTTTTATTCATTAGGATTGCCACTGGAATTTGGCTTTTTTTTTGCTTTCAGGTTTTAAAAATTTTCTCCAGGTTTTCGAAAGTACACGTTTTTGGGTAATTTAAAGGTAAAAAACTATGTTAAATAGTATAACAACATTGAAAAGATACTGTAAAGCAAGCTACTCTAAATTTGTATTTTAATTTAAAAATAATTTAATTATGACTTAAAATTTAATCGATATGATAGATTTTTTGTGTCAAATCGAAATTTTACTATTTAACATATAAAAATTGTTTAAAACTCCAGGTTTTTCCAAGTTTTAGTGATTTTCGTTCGAAATTCCAGGTTTTTAGCCTAAATATTGTCAAATTCTAGGTTTTTCTGTTTTGTGGCAACCCTGCTCTATACTTCTATTAGTTGTATAAACAATTTTTATTTACTAAAAATAAAGATATTCAAAATAATTGATAAACTGCACCAAATAAATAGTTATTACTTACTTCTCAGATAATATATGAATTTTTAACTAGAAAATAAGCATACAAAACATAATTCACACAACTAACTTCTTTTTCTTTCATGTTAACAGCAGCCAAAGGCACGTTAGCCTCGTGTCTTGATTCATATTTAACCATTGAATTTGACACCGAAACCTGCCTACCTTTCCGGCCCGTCATCTAAATTTTACAATTGAAATTATTGCATTTGCGAGTGAAGCATACTTGCATATCGAAATTTATACTGTGAGTCAATTAAATACTAAAAAACACATCAGGAGATATATATCAAACAAAATATTTTTCAGGTTTTATTTTCAATAAGATTATATTTTTCTCACGTTTGAACAAACACAATATCATTTTTAAATTCTTCAAGATATACTAAGCACGAAAAAGTTTCGCAGCTATGGGAAAGTATCGACAAAATAAGATTGACTTCATAGTGGTATACAAAATTATTTATAGAACAAAAGCTAGTAAGATTATTTGGGTCAACAATATAGAAGTATAAGATACAGAAAAACTTTTAAGTTTTTGTGTTAAATTAAAAATATAAAACGTCAAATCAATTTTCAAAACAAAAGTTAAAAAGCATCAAGTTTAAAAAATGCTTGAATTTTCCAATAAACAAAAACTTACTATAGAATGGTCAAGCTATAAACACATAATTCAAAAGTAACTTTTAAATATTTAAATGTAGTCTTAAATAAAAAAAATTATCAATTTGAGTTGATTGTTTACTTTTCAAAACAAAATTATTATTTTTTACATACAACCTATTTCTTTGCTCAAAAATAAAGATTGAAAAAATTAATAAAGAAAAGTTGGGATATCTTTTAAAATTTGTTTGTTTAAATAGTATACAATTCAAATAGTTACAATAATACTTAATATCAAAACAAAACTATTTTATTATTGAATGTGAACGTGTGTTTACTGAAGGTTATAATTGAAGTTTAGCAAAAAAATCAAAAAAGTAGGTTACTATTGTTATATTTTTATTTACGTTTATATCTGGAGCTTTTTAAATGAAATTCAAATTGATCACTCTTCATTTTAACATGCACTTAATGTCTTTTATTATTGCTGTTTAAGAAACTTTACAGAATAACTCTATTTTTTATGGAAGTTAAAAAGAACTAGCTTAACTTTAAAAGTCTTGTCTTATAATATTTATTAACATGTAGGAAATAAATATCATAAACAATACTAGATTATCAAACATTTGAAACAGCTTAAAAACCTCAGCAACTTTTGTAACGCCGCCTAGTCTATCAATGAGGTCATCAAGGACATTAATTGGCAGCATTTTTCCAAAGCTTTCGATTTTCTTCAGCAATTCAGCCTTTATCATGTTCACTTGCTGGAAACAATTCACCCCCGGATCTACAACTATGCCTCCTTTCTCTAAAAAATGTTTTATTGTATTTTAACGACTTTTAAGGGCATAGGGGGGTAAACACCCTTTTTTGGTTTTTTATCTTATTTTATATTGTTTTTACTAAGCTACAAGATGCTTTTTACAGGTTCTAAAAATTCAAAATAATTTTTGAGATATAGCCGGTCAAAGTCGGAGGCAACAATAGATTCCTTATGGGAGGCTTATTGTATTTTATCGACTTTTAATTGTTTCTGTTGCTTTTGTCGTGGCATACAGAATGTAAACAGATACAAAGTAACATGAGTATAAATGAATAATTTTTGTTGTTTTTTTGCCTGAAAAAGCATGAAGTTTTAAAAATTATTAAAAAAGCTTACTAGTTTTAAACTTGTAGTTTTCAATTAACTCTTTTTTCTTATGCATTCTAGCAGCCACTCCGGTTAGGTTTTTTCCTTGCTCTTTTTTGATAATTTCCTTCCTTCTTCTTTCTTCTCGTTCCCTTCTTCTTTTTTCTTTCTTGTCTTTGTTATGGTCAGTGACATTTCCTGTTGCAATTTATTGTTTATTGAATGTTGAGGATTTTATGAAAATATTTGTCATGCTTCAGTTTTATCTATATACATATCATAAGTACTCTTTTTCTGCTTTTTTTCTAATGTGTGTTAATATTTTATAGACTCCGTAGATCTGTTCTTAAATTTATTTGAGAGCAGTGAAACGCCGTTAGTTGAAATAAAGTTTTAGCACAAGAACATCTGTGATATTTATTCCGATAAGCTTAGCTTATCAGGATCTCCAGGATTTAACGCCTTTTAACGTTACATCTCATATCATAAGTATAATTTTTTTTTTTTTTATAAAGTTTGTATTCATTATAGTTTATTGGGTAGTGCAGGGTTTCCCAAAGTGGGCCTACGGACATAAGGCCCACTTTTAACTAATTTAATAGGAAAATTACAATAGATATTCTGTGTTCCCTACGCCTCCCCCCTAACAGACTATTAATTTACTTGTATTAATTTTGTACAAATGTGATTGTAAGTACTAATTTATCGCCTTTTATATCAAGCAAATAAGTTTAAACTTAATAAAAAGTTTTTTATAATCTTAATTTTGTTTAATGTTTGTTTATGTTTATTTTGTTGAATATAAATGTATTTTATTTTAATTTTGTTTTTCTCATTGTGTGTCCTGTTTAAGCGGCTCAGGTTTTGATGCCTGAGTCCACGTTGCACAATAAACAACATATTAATTTCATTTAAATATGGAAGAGTAAAAAAAAAAGGTCTTAAGCGTATTTAAGATTTTTTTTGAGAAATCTTATTAATGAGGGCCACAGCTTTAATAATGTTTTCGAAGGGGTCTTATCAAAAAAAAGTTGGGAAACCCTGGTGTAGTGCAATATACATTGTTTAAAAAAGAAAAAAGCAAACACTAAACTAAAATAATAAGATTGAATTTGAATATTTTAAAAACACTAAAAAAATAATATAACGTTTCAAATAGAATAGGAGTCGGCAAACTGGCGCTTTCGCATTTATTCAAAACTTTATTTGATTTAATACATTACAACTTGGTGTTTAATTTAAAAAAATTTCCAAAGTGACTTATAAATAAACCAAGTTCTCAAAAAACCAAGCCTAAAACAGGTTGCTGTGAGCAATTTTAGAACGTTAATTTTGGAAGCTGTCGACACTAAACTAAACATTTGATCATTATTTATGTATATTTTTTTTTACAATATCAATGATAAAGTTTGAACAAAACTAAATAAGCAACTATTCGAAAAAAAAGTTGACAAATAGGTATTTAATAGTAAACTAAATAAAAAAAACTAACTCATCATTCTCATAAAATCATTTTCATCTTCATCTTCTTCTTCAGACTCAGAAGAATCATCCGAAGAAAAATCTTCTTCAGCAAATTCTTCGCTATCTGAAGACACCTAAAAGAAAAATATATAAACTTCACAAAAGCTTTTAATTATTGGATTATCTTAGTTGGTTAATTATGTTTTGTTTGCAATAAATTTTGATATAACATATATTTTAATCTAGTATTAAGTTGTTTTTATTGAACAAGTTGTTTAAAATTAGTGATGTACCGGACCCACAATTTCGGGTCCGGCCGGACCCGGATCCGGACTTTTTTTTCAAACTAGAATCCGGCCGGAACCGGATCCGGACTTTTTTTTCAAATTAGAATCCGGCCGGAACCGGATCCGGACTTTTTTTTCAAATTAGAGTCCGGCCGGAACCGGATCCGGACTTTTTTTTCAAATTAAAATCCGGCCGGATCCGGATATCAGACAAAAATGGCAATATCCGGCCGGACCCGGATAGTGAGTCCGGTACATCACTAGAATAAACTAGCCTGAGTCAGAATGAGGTTTTTAAAAACTGAAAAAAAAAGAACTTTAATCTAATAATAAGTAGAACAGCTAGCCACAAGTTTTACAAATTTAGGTGTTATTTACAATTAAAAATCTGAAATCATGTTCTTGAACAAAATACACTAGAAAATTACAAAATATTGAAAACTGGGTCAGCTCAAACTCATTCAAAATCTTAAAGAAAACTAGCCTGAGTTTTTATAAAAAACTAAACTAGCCTGAGGCAGTTCAAGATTTTCTAAAATTCCCAAAAATTATCAAACTAGCAGGGTTGCCACTGTTTAAGTCAATAAAACTAGCTAGAGTGAGTATAAACAAGCCTGAGTCAGAATGAGGTTTTTAAAAATGAAAAATTACTTTAATCTAATAATCAGTAGAACAGCTAGCAAAGGTTTACAATTTGGTAGTAAAGTTGTGGACTGATTGTGGTACACTTAACTTATTAGTACTACCCATCATAATTAAATCCTACCTTATTTAATTAATATCTAACAAATACTAAATTCTAACTGAGACTACTTTATATAATCAGAGACGACAGTTTTGAGTGATGAATCTTTTATATAAAACACAAGAAATACTAGCATATACAAAATTATTAATTACTTTGGTAACACTTTAAAAACTGGAAGCTATTTATGTCTATATCAAAAGACTTAAAACAATAAACTAAAAATTAAATAAAACTTTTAGTAAACAAGAAACTGTAAAAGTTTTCATAAACTGTTAAACTATAAACCTGGCTTATATATTTAAATAATTAAACACCTGTTGAAATATTCACTTTTAGGACAAAACACTACTTACAATAAGCATTCACAAAAACGTTCAAGATATTTTGTTGCTTCAAGCTACACACCAAACTAACTAACTGCTTACATATAAACTGCCTGTCATGTTCTGATGTTTTGTTGCATCAGTATTTAGTAAGAAACATTTCGTCATATGATTCTCATTGGCTCGTACATTCAACCGTATTAACTCTAAATATTCTCTGAGCTCATCTTTATACAATAAATAATGCAAGTATTCATTCCAAAGTTTTTAATTTTACAACATATTTAAAGAGTTGCATTTCATGAAATGTTTATTTATAGTTTAAATGTAAACAAATGTAAATTAGTCACGTGCACAAAATGAGCCAATCACGGTAGGTGTTTAATTTTAACTGACGAAAATGACTCTTATTAATTTTCACAGGGTTTGTTTTTAAAAAATACTTTTCAGTATGCTCTTTTTTACTAACAAGATCCGGGTCCGGCCGGATCTCTGTTAGGATCCGGCCGGACCCGGATTCGGACTTTTTTTTCGAATTAGAATCCGGCCGGATCCGGATATCAGACAAAAATGGCAATATCCGGCCGGACCCGGACCCGGATAGTGAGTCCGGTACATCACTATTTAAAATTGATTTGTTTATCAAAAGTAATAATACATAAGTATTAATAAATATTTGTATAAGATTTTTTTATACACTTAAGTTTTATAATAAATGTAAATTACAACTAATAAAACTTTATACTAATTGAAAATTGAACCAACTATGCTAATAAATAATTTAGTTGTTCTTCTGCTCTTAGCAAAAGAGGTTATACAAGTTTATACAACTTTGCTAAGAGAAGAAGTAGTAAAAATACTTGTTAAACCAAACTTTTTTATTGGAAAATTACCCCAGGCTTATAAACAATATTTGTAATCTACTAAAAAACTCTTAATTATGATGAATAGTTGGTTAGAGTTAAAATTTTACAGTATTAAATTCAGCTTAAAAACTCATTTATATACTCATTAAACTAAACAAGCTCAAAAAATAACCTGGTCAATTTCATTTGCAGGGGCGCTGACAATGCTTTCATTTTCATCTGAATTGTAATTTTTGTATAAATTTTTCAAATAAGGAAGGTTGCTAAGTTTTTCCCTGTCGACTCCAGCTGGAAAGTGAACGGTCACCAAGTCTACCAAAACTTTTCTGTTGGAAATATGTTAAGTATTATTATCTGGAAAGTTTAAAAACTTGTATCACTACCTATTATAAAATAAGCTGTTTACATAAACTTCTACAATATGGAATCAAATTTTACTAATAAAAAAAATAATTGAAGACATTATAAACTTATATATGTTCATGTTTATAAACACACTTGATGATGGATATAAATTCAGTATATTCTCCTTTATGGTTATTTTTGGCCAGATCCGATTGCATTTTACTTTCTCCCGTAGACTGAAGACCAATGACAACGCATTGATTATCTCGCAACGCTTTCTCACACAATCTAACTGTTTCTTCCAGCTGGTATAAAAACACATTATTTTAAATGCTTAATTTTTACATAAAAAGGTTTTTTAAATTCTATTTCATTTAACACCTAATAAACTACTTTACTTTTTATGATAAATGTATTATAGTAGGGGTGGAAAACTTTTATAATCAGCGGGCCAGATAACTAATAAAAGTCAACGCAGGTGGCGTAATATATGCAAACAAGAAAAAAACATTAATTTTCAAAAGATAATTTTGTTCATTTCCAACGCATCTTTGTAAAAAAGTTCAACTTATTTGTTTTCTACAAGCTTTTATAAGCTAATTGCGGGTTAACCAAAACTTGCTGCATGGTAGCCTTAAGTCGCCCACTCCTATCATTTAGTACTGTAATAACAATTACAGGGGCACACCAAAGTATTACATTGTTAAAAAACACATATAAAATTTGTTTGATCTTAATTTTTACACTTTAAACTCTTTTTCATAGGTGAAAAATTTATTTAAACCATTAAATTACAACAATAGTAGTTTTTGTCAAACTACTAGATAACTTGTATATGTAACATCTAGTGTCCAAAAAACTATTTGTATTAAATTTAACTATTCACAATTTTCAAATTTTTAAGAATTTATTTTAAGGTGTAATGTTTGTTGATTTTTTAAGATAATGCTCACTTATTTACCAAAATATTTTAAAGTTTACATAAATATCGGTCTTATAGATAGTTTTTTACAAAACGTTAAACAGAAAAATATTTAAAACCAAAGTACATTATATAAATTATAAAACTACAAAGTTTTATTCTCGTAAGTCTAATTTGATTAATTTTTTAGATAAAACTAACAAATTTATAGAAAATAAACACACAAATTCAAACAATCATTTAAACCAAAAATTTGTTTAAAAAAATTATATTAATAAGGACATCATTGTAATAGACAGCTTTTCTAATACAGAAAAGAATTTTTTTTAATTTGAAGAGTCTTGGAGAAAAAAACGATGTAAAACACGAAAAACATCAATTAAACATCAATTTTTTTTACCTTTGAAGACATGATCAGGTACTTGAAGTAGCGTTGGTGCGCCGCCCAATACATGGAAATCGTGTTCTTTCTCAATTCTATTTGGTCTTTCTGCAAACTTATCGCTTTTTCGAAGCACTCGTACACATAAACCCACTGAATATTGGAATATTAAAAGTTATTTTGACATCAATTTTATCTGAGCTTTCGGTATTCTAAAGTTAGACACATCAACAATATTTAAAAACTAATATGAATGTACTCCTTAACATTTTTATAACAATTAACTTAACAATATAACTTTTTACTGACAAAACTATTATCATATCAAAACTAAATGACCATACTAAAAAAAAACTTTAAACAGCATCAACATCAAATGTAAACTTTAACATTTTCTTATAGGTAAATCATAAATGTTTCAAATTAAATTTCAGTATTTTCTTTTATATTAAATTTCACTACAAAATTTTATTACAAGTACAAAAAACCAACCATGTTAACGGATTCGTCGTACAACTTTTTGAATTTGTCGCTCAGCTTCACGTTCACCACCCTGAAAGTGACCCCTTTGAAACTTAGTTGCCTGGCAATGTAGCTGCCCCGCAACTTCATGTCCATGGCAATCAGTTCCATGGCTGACACACCACGCTTGTCTATTGCCTGCACCATTTAAAACAACTAATTAGAATCACAAAACTTGAACACAAAGGCAATAATCGGACAACAAAAACTACAAGTAAAGATTTATTAATTGTTTTCTGATGCGACCCTTTCTGTAATGATTTAAGACTCACGCAACACGACTCAAGTTAAAACAAAAAAATTACCTTAATAAAATCGTTGAAGTTTTTGAAAGGTGTTTTTTCTCCCCACAATCCGATTCGAGTCATGTAGGCCATATTCCGAGGTTCGGTGGCTCCCGTAGCGCTCGCGTATACAATTCTGATATAACAATTATTAGTTACAAGCATACAGAAGAAAGTTCTGTGATACTGACTCAAAATAATTAATATGTTCACGTAATAAAAACATTGTAGTACGTTTGTTTTATAACAAATTATTATAAAAGGTGATTATAATATTAATAAAAAAATTGCAACTTACAAATTATCAACTGCACTGAATATAAATTACTTTTAAGTTTTTAAAAGGTAAAGCTAAATTATATAATTTTAAGATGCATTCAACTCAAAAATTATACAGCAATATTTTTAAATGTTTTTTTTTTTTTTAATCATCGACTGGACATATCAAGTAAAAAATTAAAGAATCAAAAAATTAAGGATATGTAGTATATATAAGTATGCTGTATGCACTATATAATTGAACTTATTTTTATCTGTAAATTACTCAAAGCTACTTTTAAAACACTATGTTAAAAAACAAACTGCTAAACAAAAGCTTTACATAAAAGTTTGCAGTATTTTGTATTTTCAGGGTTGCCAATCGTTTTTTCAAAATTTTTTCCAGGTTTTTCAAACTTCTTCCAGGTTTTTAAAAGTACTCATTTTTGGGTCTATTTTTAGTTTAAAGTTAATTTCTATATAAGAAACTGTGTTAAATAGTATAAAAACATTGAAAAGATATTGTAAAGTTACTTTAAATGTGTTTTTTAGTATAAAATTTTTTGATGATGACAAAAAAATCTTATTTATATGACAGATTTTTTGTGTCAAATCGAAATTATACTACTGAAAATATAAGAATTATTAAAAATTCCAGGTTTTTCCAGGTTTCTTTCAAAATTTATCAAATTCCAGGTTTTTCCAGGTTATTTTTGCCTAAATTGTCCAATTCCAGGTTTTTCCAGGTTTCCAGGTAAAGTGGCAACCCTGATTTTGTAATTTACATTAATGTTAAAAAACAAATACCTGGCTTTAGGGAGAGCAGCTTGCAATGCAACAACTTTTTCAGCAACCTTCGTTGGGTTGACTATACCTGCTTTTGTGTGCATGTTTTTCGCCTTGTGAGACTCGTCAAACACAATCTGCAAAAATTTGATTATAAATTTACTCAAAATATGCCTTCGTTTGAAAGATTTTGCTATGTTTTTAATACTGTATATAAAAAACTGTATCAAGGTTGTCATTCTTGAAAGGATAAAAAATTAGTCCGAGTTAACTTGAGTTTATTCAACAGCTTTATAAAGCTTTGCGCCAAGTGCAATTAAGTGTTAAGTTAAACGTTTACTTTGGTATATTAAATTAACAATTCTTAAGAGCATGGCTAACAATACGTATTGCACAATTCATGTTTAAAAAATGCTATAAAACATAATTTTGTAAAGGGGTGAAGTCTTTAAAAAAATGAAGATTGAACTTAATAAGCATATGCAGAATTGGAAGTAGGCATATTTATATTTTTATCTAAATAAAATAATATTTAGTTTTTAAAACATTTAAACAAACAGCTATAACCGTTTACAAAAGAAAAATATAAGTACAAATATATCTAAACTTATATAATATCACTTGAATTAAAATACAACAAGTTAACTTTTTTTTCAACCATAACATTTTATTCAAAGATTGAAATCAACTCTATGAAATTAACAAAATTTAAATGGTAAAACACAAGTTAACTAAAAACTAACTAATATTTAAAACTAAATAAATCAATCTAATCTAAGTTTTACAAAAAAAAAATAGAGAACCTCTTAAGTCTAAACTAACCTGAGTTCTCAGAAAAATCCCCAACTAGCCTGAGTCAGCCGGAGTTTTTATAAAGTTTTTAAAAAATTAAACTAGCCTGAGTTGGCCTTAGTGTGTCACAATCCTGTGTTATATCCAAGACTAATTCTCATCTTGTATAAGAACTTTATTTTTAAATAATAATGCAGCTTTTAATTAAATTAATCAGAAACTTAACATGTTTTAAATATTTTTAAGTCTGAACATTACCCTTAATTAAGTTTCATTCAAATAAATTATTAAACTTTAGGAATAATCGGTAATATTTGTGGGCTTTATTTTTGACAATGACTTACGCGAAACTGATCATATCTATAACAACTATTTGTCGCTTTTTTAAGTTATACAAAATTCACTAAAAAATAACTAGTTAAAACAAATGACTGTATAAATAAACAACTAACGCAGCCATCGAAATCGTTTCCAACCCAATCCAGGATCTGCTTGTAACGGCTGTTGAAATCGCAATTTTTATTTTTAGTTGTTTGTGTTAGAGCTGAGTAAGTTACAAATAAAACTCCCTTTCTGAAGCTGCCTTTTTTACCTTTAGCTCTTATTTTGTTGTAGTCCATCTAAAAATAAGATGTTTTTAAATGTTTTTTGCATTGTAACGTGCATTGTTAATTTTATCTATTTTGTTGTCAAAGGATATTTAGTTATATAAGTCTTTCAAGCAGTACTTCAAAAAAATTATGTGCTTTAAGATTTTGTGGATTGCTTTTCATACCATATATACTTTCTTTAATTCAAAACTATTATTTTATCTTCATTAAACTATATTATGTTTTGCTTTATTTCTATCAAATAGACTGAAAAAGAAAGTTTCAAAAAAAAATTGAATAGAAGAAAAAAGTGGATGCATACAAAGTAAAACTAATGTTTGTATTCTTTCTTACGAAACTACTTTGATATTTTTTTTTTACTTTAAGAACCTTTGGTCTGATATAATTTATATTGATAAAAGTTTTTTTTTTTTTTTTGTTTTATTATTATAAAAAACAACAAAACTTCAGAAATAAAAAACAACAAAATTTATAAGGTTTTTATACTAAGTAAAGTAATTAAAACATTTTTTGAACATTTATTAAAATAACTTTTAACAAAACTTCAGTTAACAATACAAGTACTCTATTAGTTAGTTAGTAAAGTTTTACAAATTAAACTAAACAAATAAAGTTTGCAGCATATTGAAAGTGAAGAAAAAAAAAATTAACAAGTGTATATTTTTCTTAAATTTAAATACTTAAGTAAAAAAACTAACATCACTCAAATTTTTCACTTTAATTTTAGCTCTAATGTCTTTTAAGTCTCTTCTTGCGTCATGTTCAAGATCCTTCGAAATGCTAAACCTTTTTTACAAAAACAGTTATATAATTGAAAGCGCCAAATACTCCTTGATTTCTAAATTAAACACTTTTAAATAAAAACCTTAATACAACATTTAAAACTATATATCTAATCTAATGCGTATTTTATGATACTAATGCCTACCATAAATTCTCTTTTATGTAATAACAAAATGTAAATTACAGTGAAAATAAAAAATTATGTTGAGAAACATTTGGCTAACTTGTCCAAAACAAATTTTTTTTAAAAGGCCTTGAAAAGAAACATTGTTTAAAAGTAATTTTTGAAAAATCTTAAGAGCGATTTCTTTCAATATTGAATAAAAATTTTATAAAAAACATTGCTAAAAAGTATGAAAACAAAAAGAGTATTATATTTTTCATCAATACAAAAAACAACACATACTAACCAAACACTCCTCATTCTACCCATGTTGAAATTTTCATAAATAATTCCCGCAATCGTCCGGCCTTTACCAACACCGGCACCGTCCCCTTTTATAAGATAATGTTTATAAAAGATTACATAAAACATTTTTGAATAAGTTAATTGTTTCAACAAACTTTTTTCACAGTTGCCATTCTTAAATTAATTTTAATGCAAGCTAATTAAACACGTTGCGCAACTTTTAAAAGCGTGGTAAAAACTATCCAGTAAATTTACTGATAGCAAAAACTGCACGGCGACCCTGCAACTTACAAACAACCAAATTCAAAACCAACCGATCAAGTAACCGGCTCTGCTGTTGTCGCCCAGGAAAGTCCTGTGCCTCTGACTGGCGTAACAAACGGCTTCCAGCTGAACCTCAGACAACCTTCCGCCATCGGCCAGCTCCTGGGGCATTTGAACATGGTCCCAGTCGACTTCGGGCGGTTTTATGCTGGAAAGCGAGCTCGTTTCCACAACCGTGTCAGGATGTTTACCTCCGTAACTCCCTGTATTATATAAACAAGTTTTGTTTTGACCAAAAAACCAAGTTTCTCAAGCGCTTAGAAAAGTTTTTTTTAGTTTTAAAAGTAAGTTCTTTCAGGCTTAATCAATAAGTACTTGATATTTCAACTAACCATTCTAAATTTAAATTGTTACTATTTAAAAATTATAAAGTTATTTGACAATAACTTGTTCAATAATATCTTTAATATTACCTACTTTTTGTCCATAGTGAAATTAGTATTTGTTTACATTGACAAACGTGCTACATTTTATAAATTTCAAATATAACGTCTAAACAACTAAATGTACTATAACTTACGTATTTAATGGCAAAGTTAAAAGTATTTGTTGACTTTGTTTGACAGACTAGGTCATTTTTGCACAGGTTTAATTTATTTCGATAATGATTAATTGTGATATATCAGTAAAATTGATTGGTTAAAACTACTCGATACATTTTTTAAAAATTTAGTCAGCTTTAAATTTAATATTAGTATTTTGAATCGTTAAACATCAAAAAGCTAAGAAAAGAAGAATAAAATATCAAACAGTATTTGTTTTAAATGTCCGTTTTAAAGCAAAACATAACTATTTTTTCTTCAAATAAATCATAATTAAACCCATAACTCTGTTGCATATACGACCTTTAGTAGTTATTTAGTAGATAATTATTGCGGAAGAACATGTGCTTTTAATCAACAGAACATTTAAATTTTTAGAACTAAAGACAATCAATTTATATGTTTTGTCACTAATAAAGCCCAAGTTGTCAACACTTGATTAAAACTGCCTTGTAAAGTAAAAACTACAACTGACAGTAAGCTGGTGTGTAATCATCAAAGCTGTTGTTTGGTTGCAAGTCTTCTTGATCGTCATCTTCATCATTTATTCCTGAAGCTTGAATTTTCTTCTCGTCTAAATCCTGCAAAAAAAAATTACTTTTTTTTTAATAAAATGAACTTTGCAACTTTTTGTTATTGTTTTAATTATAAAAACATTTCTTGGAGATAAAAATAAACATTTTTAAGAAAAAGCATTTTAAAAGAGTGTTTGATACAAGTTGTAATATTCCAAAATAATCCAAGAACAGTCTTATTCAATATGTAAAAAGAATGCATTTAAAATTAGTTTTGTGTAAACAGACAAACAGATTTTAACAAACTTACAGTAATAGATGAATATTGTGCGGTTTTTTGGTTTGTGGGTTTGTTGGGAAACTGCGGAGCTTTGAAATGTTTATTGTGATAATTAGTTGTACCAAATTTGCAAAGTTTAAAATTTATAATTATTAAGTTGCTTGAAAGTTTGTATAATATACAAGTAGAGTAAAGTTTTAAGCTTAAGAATGTAATCTTTAAAAAATTAATCTACAAATAGTTGTTTTTAGGCTAACATACTTTCCTGACTTTTTGAAACTAATTTTCAGAAATATTATAATCTTGTTTCATAAAAATTAATAATCAAAAACTAAAATACTCACATAGAGATTTCTTAGATGGTTTAATGTTGCGCAAAACATTCTTTACTTGCTGGTTGTTATTTTGAATAACAGGAGTAGTGATAGAAGTTACACTTGATCGCTTGGGTGTTTTTAGAACTGAATTGCACCCAAACTTGACCATCTGAGGTGTTGTATTACTTGTTTGTTGAAATCCAGGGCTGTTTGGAATCATATTTAAGTTTTTCTTGCATTTAATCTGCATTGTTCTTTTGACCATGGCAAAAGTACTAGGTGGTGACTGAGCAAAACTTGTTTGATTAATACTCAATCGTCCCAACTTAGTAGGAGTTGATGGACATGAATTAAATGATCTCAAACCTTGTGTATGATAATAAGAATTTGGCAACTGCAACTTTAAAGTACCTTGTGATTCAGTAATTTGAATCTTGCTATGAGTACGAATAGCAGGTGGGCTCACTATTTTAAGTGGTCTTTTGATTCCATCAGGTTTTTGGGAATCTAAAGTGTTTAACTTGCTACTGTTAATAGGTTTTATTAAATTGTTACCAACTGTTCTTACAACATTTTTATTATTTACAACAACTGCAGTATTACTAGTTGGCGGTTGTATGATTTTATTAGGTCTATCTTTTGGCTTGCATTTATCTATTTTGCAAGTTTGAGAAGTATTTAAAGATTGCTGAAAAACTTCTGGTTCAATTTTAGGTTTGTAAACTGCAGTATTACTAGCTGGCGGTTGTATGATTTTATTAGGTCTATCTTTTGGCTTGCATTTATCTATTTTGCAAGTTTGAGAAGTATTTGAAGATTGTTGAAAAACTTTTGGTTGTACTCTTTGGCTTGAAGGTTGTGTTGACTGTAGAAGTTTCGCAGTTGGTTGATCTTTATTTTGCTGACTATTTTTTGGCTCTACATGTTCATAACTTTTGCAAGGCTGTGGAGTTTTTAATGTTGGCTGCACAATTTTTTGATCTTTATCATGGCTCAAAGGTTGTGTTAATTTTGCATATTTTGCATTTGGTCCCACAACTTTTTGTGGTCTGTCTTTTGGCCTTGTTTTCCTAACTTTAGAAAGTTTTGAATTCGTCAAGGTTTGCTGTACAACTTCTTGTTTTGGTTCTTTTTGTTTTATTACATCAGTTTGGTTTGAGAGTGTTGATGGTACATAATTCACACTTGGTTGTACAGCTTTTATCAGCCTATCTTTTGGCTTTGTTTGTTGGAAAGATTTTGATGACTTAATAGTTTTTTTAGCAACTCTTGTTGGTATCTGAGCTACATTTTGTTGTTTATTTTTTTCTGATGTTATCTGTATACCTTCACAAGGTATACGAATTGGTTCTGCTTTCAAAGGTTGGTCCACTTCTTCAGTTTGTTTATTTTTCAACCCTATTTTACTAATGTTTGTAGGTATCATTTTAGGTTTGTAGTCATTAGTCTGTTTATTTTTCAACCCGATCTTACCAATTTTTGTAGGAACCATTTTAGGTTTCAAATCATTAGTTTTTTGATTTTTTACAGAAGGCTTTTTTTGTGCTTTTTTAGGTTTAACACTCAAAGTTTTAGAAGGTTTGTCTTTTGGAGTTGACACCTTTTTTTGGGGAGGCACAAATTTGCTTTTACTGCTTGTAAACAATTTGTCATTTTTGTTCATAGATATATTTTTTACTGTTAGTTGGGTGGAAATACTTTTTGAGTTAACATTAACATCATCATCTGAATCTATACAAATAACATCATTTTTATCCACTCTGTATTTTGGTTTAGCTGTTTTAGTTCTGGTATCAAAATTAATCATTTTTGAGCCATTTGAACATGTTTGAGTGCTTTGAAGTTTTTGTTGGCTTGCTTTTGTATTACTAACTTCTATCGATTTAGATAATGGTGCTTTGCTTGTCTGGTTGTCATGATGAACAGCATTAGTTTTTTCACCTAAAAAAATTTTTCAGTTAAAATTGTTACAACTTGAATACAAAAATTTGTATTTTGAGTTTCATATAAATTAACTAAACCTATAAAAATGTTATGGTACATTTTTATTACTCTATAAAAATTTTATGTTTAAAAAAGATAATTTTTAGAACTATATTGTAAAAGTTTTAAAAATTAAAAGCTGTTTGGAAAAAAAAAATATTGCTGATTAAGAATTTTACCTTTAATAACTTTTGTGGTTGTAGCTGTTGTTTCATTTTGTTGAACGAAAAAATTGTTGCTTATTTTGATTATCTGTTGCAAATTAAAATAAGGCACAATTAGTTGATATTTTTAAGCTTTTAATAATCTAAAAATCAAACGAAGTTAAACTCAAACAACTACAATTGTATCAAAATAAAAACTTCTCATAACAAACATTAACTAGTAGTTGTTGTATATAAGTTACATTGATCATAGAAATTTTACAAACATTCAAATAAATAAATCTAACATTGTTTAATCCTTCATTTATACAAGCTTTTTTAGGTGTTGGTTCATAAATTTCTTGTTTCATTTCTTGTGAGATACTTTCAAATAGAAAGCTATCTTTGTTGAAACCAGAAGTATCAGGAAGAACTTGAAATTTGCCGCTCAAATCATCAGACTGATCAGTTTGATTTCCTGAGTTAGTTTCAAAACAAGCAGGTGATGAACTTAAACTTTCCAAACTGTCTGAAGGTTCTGGTTGATTTCCAGACATACTAAGCATTTCTTCTAAGCACGAAAAACTGTCACTGTTGCCGTTTTGAAGAAAAGAAAAAAAGTCTGACTCTATTTGACTGTCTGGTTGAGACTGGTTGTTGATTTCCATCATTGCTTTACCTAGAATATCCTCATTTGAATTCATATTGGCCTTTTGGGTTTTATTATATAACAATCTGTAAATAAAATTATAACCTTTCTTTTTTTTATTCTTTAAAATAAAATCATTTAATAGTTTTTGAACAATTGTGTCTCAATCAAAGAGCTTAAAACAACGAAATCATTACATACTTTACGCAGGATTGCCATCGTATAAGGCAAAAAAAAAACAGTCTGAGTTACAACAAGATAGCCTGATAAAAATATGAAAAATTTAACAAGAGCAAAAAAATAAAATAAGATCTGTTAATCAAGGTTTTTTAAATAAATCAAAACAATAAAAAAAGACTTAATAAAAACTAAAAAATTTAAAAAAAAGTTTTAAAAACTAGCATGAGTTATCCAAAATAGTCAGTGTGGTTGGCAACCCTGTTTATTGCATATTTAGTCAAACTAACTTATAATAGTAGTTTTAAACTTTTTTTTACAAAATTACTTTTCAAAACTAAAAATCTATACAAATAAAAAACTTTATATAATTAGTCTCTGAAATAGGCTTATCTTGACTAAATTTATAAGTTGGCTAAAACTTTTTATAGCTTAGTAGA
This sequence comes from Thalia democratica, assembly GCF_965202585.1. NCBI lineage: Eukaryota > Metazoa > Chordata > Thaliacea > Salpida > Salpidae > Thalia > Thalia democratica. The sequence goes on along the minus strand of NW_028139355.1, from coordinate 29,033 downwards.
AAAACCTTATCAAAATATATTTAAAGTTTATTATCAAATGTTAAACATAAAAGCAATTAAAAGTATGTCAGTAATATTCATAGTGAATTTGTTTTTCTATAGTACAATATACTTTAACATTAAGCTTTTTCAAACATTTATTATTTTATAACTAGTAAATTCAAAATTGAAAAAATGTGACTAAGTCACTGTGAGAATGGAAACTTACTTTTTACAAAAATATATTTTTTATTAACAAAAACCAAAAAAGTAAACTAAATTTCACAAGAAAAAAAGAAAGCTAAACATAAAAAAAGGATAAAGTCAATTTTACATGATGTTAGTCCATTTATACAAAAGTATGATAGTTTTAAAGCATAATTTAGATAAGTTAAACCTTTTATCTTTTTTTTATAATTGAAATTAAAGTAATAAGCTAAAAACTATTACATAGCTTATAGCAGCTCTTGTCTTTTGAGTTATCTTTGCAACTTACCATGATAACTTTTTTTCCAATAAACTTTTACACAAGTTTTACAAACTGCATTATCAAATAATACATTATTAAATGGTGAAAGATAGAAGCTCTACAAATATCATTTACAGAATTTAATATTTACTCTAACTAAAAGCTTAAAGTAGGGGTCAGTAAAAACAGCTAAAGGTCAAATCAACAATTTAAAATAAAATCAGCAAAACTTTTTTTTAATATGCTCTTAATTTTATAAACAATAAATAGTAGTGTTTACTTGAAAACCATTTAACTAAAATTTTCTGTCTTAAGAGTTATTTTTAACTTCCAGTATATTTTCATAAATTACAGAGGTCTGGAAAGACATTATTCTAGTAAATGAAGTCATTACTTCTTAAAAGATGCTAATTCCTAACTTCTATAATCTTTAAAACTATGAACTTTTTTGTAGACTTACTTTACTTTTTTATAGAACTAAATTAAGAGATGTAGTTAGTTCAAAAACTAAAACTTATCTTAACTTTTAAAAAATAATCAAAAACCAATCTTTTCTGGGTTTTCCAAGCTTGAGACTTTTTCTAGAAAATATTCTTTAACTAATTCAAAATATTTTCTGACTAAAAATTAACAAACTACAAGAAAGCAGATTTCCACACATTTATTAGAGGGCGTTTTTAGTTTTGATTTATAATAAACCAGTTTTACAGTTTGTGCTTATTCACTTATCCAGCCACTTTCAGTCTAGAAGAAAATTCAAAAAAAAATGATATTAAACATCTTTGTGTGATACAAATATGTAAGCTTTCATGCTGTAATAAAATTATAAGTTATTTTATAATATATACAATTTAATTCATTACTATGACGTAATAATACTACTAAAGCTTACATCCAACTTTTTCAAATCTAGTCTAAATATCAAAAAATTTTGTATGTAAAGTAAGTCAGTTTTTAAATTATTTTAAACAATTTTATTTAACATATGACTTCAGTTTTTTAATAGTTGATTAAATTTTGAGACTATTTATGAAATTAATGCATAACAGTTCTTTTATGTTAAATGTTAAATAACTTTTAACTTAAATTATATTACCAAAGTTAGTAATTCAAACACTTTTTGTTTAAGATGAGGTTCATGACAACTTTTTTTTAAGAACACTTAATATACCAGGTTTTAGAAATGACAAGACATTAAAAAAAAAGAAACGAGTTCAACTAACCATTAAAAATAAACTATAAGTTTGTATAATGGTAAATAACAATGTGCCTTATTTTTTTATAATGGTGCATAGGCAGGTTGACATTGTACAACATTTTTAAAAATGAGGAAAAATTTTAAAATTTTAAAGCAGAAAAAGACGAGCTGAGATTGTTTCATTATTTTTTATGCATTGTATAATATACATCAGTTACATTACTTTATAAAAAAATGATTTTTTGTACTTATCTGGACACATTTACAGAAAAATCTTGCCCAACATGTCTGGATAAGTGAGAAAGCACTGTACTGAATTCCAAAACTTTAAAATTTTTTAATTATCTGACCATAACATTACTTTATTGGGTTATCCTTATTTTAATGTGTGCATGCTTCATGTAATTTTTACACGAAAGTTTCATTATCATATAGGGGGCAGTAGGTCAAAAAAGAAACATTTTTAATGTGCTTTAAAAATATTTTTACTGATTTTTTTTTCTAAATTGGCAATAGACAACTTTTAAAGATAACACAAAAATTTTAAAACATTTTTTTAAAACAAAAATTTTTTATGGGACCAAAGTTTGCCAACCCCTATCATAATATAACATAGGAACAAGGGAATGTTAACAAAAGAAAGTGTTAGCTACAACGTGCCTCTTTAAGGCTTATATTAAATGCATATCTTACAGTTATGAGGAAATATTAATGGTTTTCTATTTAAATAATAGTATTGTAAATATCAACTTATTTACCTTTAATTCATTCAAAAGCTTATATTTTTGCTTGTTTAAATTTACTTTTTTAACAAATTTTCATGAAAAACTTTTTATTAAATTTTTAACCTAACTTCTTTTTTTAGTTTTATTGCAAACCTTACATTGGTATGAGCCTTGTTCTTAAAGTGTGCATCTTAAAGATTTCATTTAATTAGTTAAAATTAAATGAAAAGCAATCTATTTTATATCATTTCAAGATTGTTATCTCAGGGGCTACATTTTCCAAGGCTACAACTTAAAAAGCTGTTCTTTTTAATTGTACACAAGTTAGAACCAATATAAAATAGTTTTATTACAATTAGCTCAGGGTTGCCACTCTTCAAGTCAAAAAAACTATCCCACGTAACAAAAAACTGTCCTGAACAATCCTGAGTTTTTTAAAATTCTTTAAATAAATTTAAATAGACCTTAATAGAAATTAATTAACTTTTCAAAATTAATAAAAATCTTATTAGTGAACAAAATTGCTTATAAAATATTAAAATACTAAAACTGGAACATCTAAAACTCATTCCAGGTCTAAAGAATAACTAATTTTCAAACTAAAATTTTTGAAAATTCATATAACTACTATGAAGTCTTTTTATAGAAAAAACAAATTGGGCTTAGTCAGTCTAAGTTTTATTTTATTTGAAAACTAGCTTAAGATATCTTGAGTCATTGTGATATTTTAAAACTTTTCAAACTCTTTTATGCTATCATAAGTATACTGAGTATCTAGGGTGTGTGGAAACCCTGTTAAAACATAATACACTCTTACTGCAAATTTATTTGTTAATATTAAAAATGCATTGTACTAAAAGTAGTGAGCTACTAAATCAACAAATTTAGGATCATGTTCCTGATCTCTTTTGGAAATTAGGACCAGAACCATTTTTTTAAATTAAGATCTAGATCTATTTAACTTAAATTTTAGAATATCTTCATGGTTGCTAATCTTTGAGTCAAATTAACTACCCTGAGTGACCTTAAAATACCCTGGGTCATCATGATATTTTTTTATCCTTAAAAATATCTAAAGTTATTTTTATTTCAAAATCCAAAAATATCATGTTTTTGAACAAAATTGGATTAAAGTTATGACCATATTGAAAATAGAAAAACTAAAATTAATTCAAGATCTGAAAAAAAATTGAACAATATTTTCATAAAAAATTTAAAACTATCCTCAGACTGCAAAAAAAAATCAAACTAACCTATTTCATCCATAGATTATAAAAAAATTCAAACTTTCCTGGGTTATGTTAAAAGTACTGAGAGGGTTGCCACACACTTAGGATATGTTAGGATAACACAGGATTATGTGATTTTTTTCCTAAACTAAGGATGACTGAGGATTGTTTAATCTTTATACATAAAAAACTCAAGATAACTTGAATACTTTTACAGTTTTTTTATCTTGAATAAAATTTAGTTGAGCCAACTTGAATTTATTTTATTCAAACAACTTCTTTCATTAACTTCATTTTTAATGATTTTGAAATTAGGGAAGTTGCAAAAGTTTTTTTGAAATATTTTCCAAGTTTTTTTAAGAACTAGTTTTTTGGTACATATTTAAATCAAAGTTTATTTGAGGCAAAAAAAATTGTCTTAAATAGTATAACAACATTGAAAAGATACTGTTAAACTTTTTAAAAGTAAAAAAAATGTTGATGATAAGTTTTCTTTCCCTATAATATATGTATTTTTAGTAGCTAATCAAAAGTTCATTACTTAAAATGTTAAAATTCTTTAAAATTCCAGGATTCCAGGTATTTTGGCAAGCTTTTAACTAATTAGAGAAATAATGTAGTTTTTGTTTTAAATATGGAATTAATATTTATCACAAATTGAATTTATGCCAAACAGTAATAGTTTAGAGGTATAAAAGTTACAAAAAAAGATATACAAAACTTAAAGATATAAACTATGCATTACAATTTTTTTTAATTCCAATTTGAGTTTTTTCAAGAGTTAAAATTATAAATTATCATTGTTTTCCTTAGATATCAAATCCATGCTCTAATTTTCAAACAAACTTTTAGGTGCTAAATACATACCCAAGGGACAGTTGCAACCAGGTTAGGTTTTGGATTTACATTTTCTTTTTACTTCTTTAGTGAGAAAATGTTGACCATAAATATACTTATTTATGAAGATTGTAATACAAAATTCATTACAAAATATGCTTTTAAAAAATAAGAAATAGTATGATTTTGTAAAAAATGATTTTTTGTCCTTTCCACATGGGCTTTTGGTTAAAAATGTTCATATCTGTATTTTTTTATTTTCACAACGATTTATGTACAAATACTAAAATGGTTTTTTTTAATACCCTTCCATTCAACTAACTACATAAAGATACATAAATAAACTTTTTTAGAATTGATATCAACTTTTAGACGTTTTAATAAAGATTTTTTAATTAAGAAATTTTTAGTTTTTTGTTTAAAATTAAGTAATAAACATTTTCATTTTGTTAAGAAAAATATAAGTCTTTTTTTATAAAAGAAAAAAAGTTTAGTTCAGTCTTTTATAATGTAAAACTAATTAATTCAATGAAGCCAATAGCGTTTTAGTTAAATATTTATACTTCTAAATCTATATTATTTCAAGGTTTAAAAAGTTTTGTGCACTTTAGACTTTAACAATCCGCTTAGTTTTTAAAAAAAAAGTATTGCTATGATGATTAGATTGTTAAACAAACACAAAATAAAACGACACATGCTCAAAAAAAATATTATCTAACAACCTGGTTTATAGAAAGACCTCTCCGTCATTGGTTATAGTTCGTTTATTTATTCAACCCATATTAGAAATTCTTGGAGCCTAATTATTTATATAAATTTTGTAGGACACAATACAGACCTACATAGATAAATTCATAAATGATTGTTTTACTTCATATTTTTAAAGTTAAGGCACATCACACTTGTTGAACAATAATTAAGCTTTATCTTATAATAAATTATAGTTAACAAGGTTTAATGTTCTACATCTTAACTTTTTTGAAACTTATATTTGATAAACCCAGTTAAATGATTAAAAAATATATCTAATTGTTTAAAATTTGTAAACTATTATTATTCCTATTAAGAGTTAAGTTTTTTGTATTCTATAGATATCAAGTCAACACAATAGTTTAATGAACTTCATCCTAACTGTTTAAACTTGTTTTGTCTCCAATAAGAGAGTTATTTACTAGAGTTCCAAAAACTGTATAGAGATTTAAAAAAATAACTAACAAATAAGTTATTTTTAAAATCTATTTCAAAGACAAGAGTGAAATTTTATACCAATATATATATTTTGTGCTTAACTCATAAGTTGTTTAATAAGCAACAAAATCTTTTCAAGTTATAATTATTTGCACAATCAAGGTTATCAAGTAGGTGTTTTGCAATAGCAGATGTTTTTGAAGCATTTACTACTCTTATAGATTGATTTTCGTTATTACTCGTTTTACAAAACTCATCAATACTTTTTGCATTATGATTTTTTATCCTTGTACAAGTAATTATAACTTAAAAAGATTTACAATTATTAAAAACTTTTTTAACATTTTTGATTTAATTAAACTTAAGGCTACATGTATTTTAATAAGAAAACGTAGATTGTGTAAACATAAAGACTTTGATTATACTGTTTTTTTGTTTTTATAAATAGTTTTTTAAGTTGTTACGTATATTATATTTATTTTTTAGTTGTATTGTGATTAGAAGTACTTATGTGTTGTTAATTACCCTTTGCTCTGTTATTATTACTTTTACATTTATTACATTTTCATACATATAAGCTATATTTGAAACTTTATTTTTATTGCTTGGTTAACAATAACAAACAACTGACGAATTAAGCACGAAATATATGTTGTTACGAAACTTAAAAAGATGTACAACACGTTCTTCATAAAACTAACGAAGCATGAGAATTTTTTTTAAGTGAAAAAAGCAAATATTACTTTAGATTAGGAATGGGCACAAACGGCCCGCGAAGTTAAAATGACAGGCCTCCAAACCTTTTTAAAATCTAAATGAAATCCGGCCCACGGACAAAATTGATCCGGCCCGCGAGTAAATGATCCGGCCCGCTAAGCATTTTGAAAATTTATATGAAATCGGACAAGCAATGTAAATATTACAAAACTTGTACAATACCTTTTTAGAATTATTAAAAAAAAAGTAAAACTTTGACCCTGAAAACGTTTGTAAAATTGGCATATTATTTTTGTGGTGATAAAAACACTCTTTTGTTAAAGTATCTTTTTATGTTTCAAGTCAGTTGAAGCAATCTTTCTCAAATTATACAAAAACTATTGTTTGCTGAACTAACTTTGATGATCTTACCTACCATTATGACTTTCATAAAAAACGTGTTACAAATTGCTGTCTTTTCCAGATGTGTAGCGAGTTGTTTTTATACTTGTTTAGAAAAGTAAAAAAAATTTTTAAACATTGACAATTTTTCAAGTCAAACTGCTCAACATCAAATTTAACTAAATTATTTTAAGTTTTGACTACAATTTGCACTCTTTTCTGCTATTGATTTTTTTATTATGACTTTTTGATTAATTATATAGTTAAGTTTAGCGATGACCAATTGATGACAATAGTTTCACTTGATAATGAGTTTGGTCGTTGTTTTGCAGACTTTCAACAACTAACATAAGAATTTGATATTGTGTCATCATAGATTACGTCTGACACCAAAAATGCACGTTGTAATATACAGTTAGAACTGCTAAACTTCAACGTGACAGTACTTTAAAAAAAAGTTCAAACCTTAAAAGTTTGACAGATTTTATGCCCTACTTAACAAGTCAAAGTTTGTTAATTTAAAAAAGATGGCAATGAAGTTACTTGTCCTGTTTGGGTCTACAAATATTTGCAAACAAACATTCTCAACCATGTATACAAAAAAAAGTTAGCTGCGTTCAAATCTTACTGATACCAATCTGCAATCATTACTGAGAATATCTACTTCGAATATACTTCCTGATTTTGAACAATTTGTTAAAAACTTTGATGATCCACATTGTCTCATTGACTTCTTTTAGTGTAATTATTCTTGCTAAACTCTTTAAACTTTACATTTAAAATATAATATGACATTCTTATATGTTTTTTTTTTCGTTTAGTTCTATAGTGAAACTGATCTAAATCTAAAAATCTATTAAATTAATATGGTTATAATGTTTAATTATAAATTAATATCTTTTTTATTTTAGTATGTCGTTTATGCAAGTACTTTTATAAAATTATTTTAGATGAACTGTTTGATAATATTATTTTTAGTGTACAGAACTTAGTTAAGTTTCATAAGTTGATCATTACTGTTTAATATTCTAAAAGTAAAAGTACTAGAAATTTTAAGCCAAAGTAGCTTTTTATCTAGGTTTAACTGTTTTATAAATATGTTGATATGAAAAATTTAAATCAAACATATAATTTTCGTTGCTTTTAGTAGATTTTTAGATAGATTTTTATGTATTATTGAACGAGGTATAGTTTTTCAACTTCAAAATATGACCATGAAACTAGTTGTTTTGTTCGAGACTTCATACATTTGAAAACAAACATTTCCGACCATAAACATTAACAAGGATAAGCTAATTTCAAACCTAATCGGTATTTCAGTGCACTTGCAGATTTTCCCAAACCGTCATGCAACTAGATTTAAACAACTGTAGTATATGATTAACCTTAAGTGTTTCATCGTGATCTTTTAATTTAATTTTTTCGCTTTTTATGGTAAGACTATTTATTATATGAGACTTATTTGTTGTTTTGTTTTTTTTATACGTGCAAAAATATGTAATGAATCTTTATAAGTTTGTTTAAATTGTAAGATGTAGTTTAATTTTGTAATAATAGTAAATTTCTGAATAATATTGTTAATGAAAACTCCAGCCAAGGATTGCCAAAATTATATATTTTCGAATAGTTAATTATTTTTTAATGTTTAAGATTGAAATATTAGGCTCGAGTATTTTTTAGTAAGTAAGTTATTGTTTTTATAAGACTAACTAGTATTATTTAGGCCCAGAGTTATAATAAATATAGACTTATGAATACTTAATAAATTTAACACAACATTTCATACTTGAGAACCTTGGTAATTAATATATTAATCAAAAATTCTGAAATACACGATCAATTAGCATCCAGTCGGATCCAAATCTTTTTCAAATTAGCTTCCATTCGGATCCAAATCTTTGTCTAAAATTAGTATTCAGCCGGATCAGGATAATACTTTCAAATTAGGATACGATCTAAAAAAAGAATCCAGCTGAATCCGGTAGATCACTAACTCGAAATGCTCCGGCCCGCTGACGACTTTTTTTTTAGATCCGGCCCGTCAACTATTTACGTTGCCCAACCCTATTTTAGATCATGTGAGATGTAAGTAAGAAAAAATAAAAATAAAACAAAAAAAGTGTAGCAAGTTAAGCAGAATTAAAAAAAAAAAATCCAGTAAATCAATAAACTGATTTACAACATTTTTACTACATATTTCTAAATCAAAAAGGTAAAAAAATATTAAAATTCAATTAAAATTGTTTATTTATTCTTTATTAGCATTAATCTCTTCGCAGATGACAAAAAAGGTTTTAGCCATTATATAACAACTTTACAGAATTGCTTTGATAAAATTTACAATTGGCTAAGGGCAAGAATATTAAACTTAAACATTAGTAAACGTCAATTTCTAAATACTCAAAAAAATACTACTATCTCTGTTTTGGAAATTTAAATAACCAATATAAACTTATATTAAACTAAAGTGTTTAAAGGTCTTGGAATTTCTATTGCTAAAAATTTAAAATGGAACCACCATAACAATTATCTTTACCTAATTGCATCAACTACATCTTTTTAAGTATTTAAGAGCTATAAGTCTACGGATATAAACATCCTTAAAAGTTGTTTCTCATATACATTCGTCCTAAGTTAAAATATAACACACCGATCTGGTTTCTATACTTAAAAAAGGATAATAAAAGGAATAAGTAGAATCTGTTCAAAGAAAATATACCAGATTAATGTTCAACCGCTGCAATATTTCTTATACGTCTTACCTTGGTAGACTAACAAAACTTATAACTAAATCTTTAGAATACAGAACACTTGAACTTGACCTCATTACTTTTTTTAACTATTTAATAATAAAACTACAATAAATATACAATCAATTTTTGAACTTTAAAGAAATAATTATTTACTGAGAGGAAAAAGCACAAGGATTAGATGCCAACATCATTTTAATAATGAGGCTTGGCTTGGCATAACTCAACACTTTATTTTTATCAGTCATTTGAAATATGGATCAAACTTCCATATGAATTAGTTTCTTGTAAAATAAGTTTAATAAATTCGATTAAAACTAAAAATGTTTGATTTAAGTATTTAAAAAAAAATAATTAATAACTTTTATCAACCTTTTGTTTTATTTTAAGATGTAGTTTAATCCATAGTTAAATTTTATTTGCAGTGCCTTTCCTCTACTAATGATGAGTCCTTTTTCAATGTGTTCGATGATTATTTATCTGGTCAGTCTTTTGTTATTGTGCTTGGGTCTTTGAGTTTGTAATTTTTGTTTTAGTCAATGCATTTAAACATTTTATGTTTTTTTAACAAATTTCTGTATCTTAATTCTGAAATTGTACGTTTTTACTTGTATTGATTATGCGTTGGCAAAGTAATATAGATAAATAAAAAAAAATCGGTTTAACAAATGTGCAGAACTAAATTTTTATAATCATGATTGGTATATCGGGTTGATGTCTGTTATAGAAGAAAAATGAGTCTTGAATCTTTTTATTAGTGTTTAGTTTTTTGAAATTCTAGTGTGTTCTAACTGACTTGGATAAAATTGATCATATTTTCATGCAGAAGTAATTGATTCACTAAGCTGCTGAATTTTGCAACAAAATCACTGAAATGATTGACATGAGCGTCCCAGTATGTTTTTTCTCAAATTTGCAGATAAGGTTTTCTATTGGTGAAAAGCTAGAAGTTGATATTTAAATAGAAAACTATGTAACTTTTTTTTACTATTGTTGGATCTAACAGTTCATTGAAAGTTTTAGTGATGAAATTGATTTTAATAGAAAATACAAGTATCAAAGCGTAAATTAGTTTTTAAGTATAAGTTTGTGTGTTAAAATTTTGCTTTTGATGTTAATCTATAAATTTTGATTTTAATTAGAATATGTTTTGTTTAAAAAAATGAACTTTTTGTGTTATTTTAATTTTTTATCTCTTCGTTATGTGTCTTTCAGTTTAAGTGGCCTAAGTTTTGGTGCCTGGGTCCATTGTACTGACATTAAACTTGCAATAATAATAATAAAAGTAATGATGATAACATAATTCTTTAGTTATAAACTAATAAACTAGTTATCAATTCTATAAAAATCCATAAGCAACATTGTTCAATTTTAAAAATTACTGCACTCATCATTAAAATAATGGTGTTATGTTTTTAATAAAGAAATTATGGATATAATTTATTTTACATTTTTTTCGTTACAACCCTATACAGTGCTTTAAAAAACAAAAAAGTAGCGCTGCATTTAGTTTTAAAAGGTTATATTGACCTATTAATTATTTGTTAAAAAGAGTTTGAAACTTTTTTATTAACTTTTTGATTTAAGCAAGACATGCCTATCTACATAATAAAGACAAAATGAAATTTAATTGTCATTTATTTAAGCTTAACAAATTCAATCAGATAAATACATGTATTAACAATTATTAAAAAAAAAAAACTTACTGTATAGCTTAATTATAGTAGCTATCACATTATTTGAACTAATGATAAACTTAAATAACTCTTCAAAACTTCACTACTATACAGAAATTTTTAAATGACATAAACTTTCAATTTTATTTTATTTTAATGATTTAAAATACTTAGATTTTATTATTTATTGTAGTTTTACCTTGAAAATTTAATTTCGACAACATATTTTTGAACCTTTACATAAATGTTATAATATAAAATATTTAAGTACAAACTAAAAGTAGTTAAACAAAGTACAAAAAATAAAAAATCCAAAGGTAAACTGTGCAGTGAAGAAACACTATAACTTTTTAGATAAAGTAGAAAAATTCATAATAACGGTTTGATTTAGTTAAATAATTTTCTTATACACTAGTTTTAAACATGAGTTCTAAACTATTTTATTATACATTGTAAACCTTTTGAACACATTTTGTATATAAAATTAAGTAAGCAAAGACTAAAATCCTATAACACCTTACTTAACTTTTAAGACGAAAATATGTTTCAGTATTTATTATATATAGACATCTCAGTTTTATTAAAGCGTTAAATAACATCAATTTTAATTATAAACATTAAACATAAAGTTTGCCCGAACTATTTGTGAAACAATTGTGCTTTAGATATTTTTTGACAATAATAAATAATTAATTCAGGTGCTAGTACTAAAACTTTATTTACTGTAATATTCAAACTTCTGAATAATTTTTTTTTATTGAGTCACAGTTTTAGCAGGCTTTTATACGAAAGTTCATAAACACGCATTTAAAATTCAGACATTAAGTGGTATCTAGAATGTGAGAAAATAGTAATACCTTTACAAGTAAGTCATACATTCAACAAAATGTTTGTCATAAAAGTATTTAAAAAATAAGTTGGTTAAAAACATATTTTTATACTTTTGTATAAAGTTTGAGTTTAAAATTCTAATACCAATATTTAAAAAAAGGTTATCTATACTTAAAGGTATCAAAAAACTTGATTGAGATACTTGAAAACGGATATACTAAGCTTTGTTTCTGCACTTTAAATAGTGCTTTTTATAAGGAACAAACAAAACTGAACATACAGTGGTCTCTAGTAGATAATAGGTAAAATTTTTCTCTTACTTTTGTTTGCTAAGCGTCAACAATGCTATAAAACTTTTTTACCGAAAACTTTAGGTCTCATTAAGTACTAAAACATATGAGAAAATTTTATATGAAAATGTTTAAAAAATGTTTTAAATATCTTTTGATAAATTACTTTACTATATATACATAAATAAGTTGTAAAAAAAGCTTTGCATTAAGTTTTGACATCATTACTGTTGTTTTTAAGTTTTAAAGTTTTGTATAAAAAAGTATTATATATTTCACCAAAGATTTTCACAAATTTAAATTTAAGTTTTTGTACTATATATATTTGTTATGTTTTACAAAATAGATATAAAATTAAAGTTATACAATCGTTATCGCAATAAAACTTTTTTATACTTTTGGTAACCTTTTTAAATTCAAAACAAAGGAGGAGTTTAAAAAAAAATTTTAAAACAACTTTACTAACGACTCATTCGGTTTAGAAGCAATTTTTCACACATAAAATAAAATCAACTTCATCAAGTTGTTTTCAAGTTGATTGCGCAAAGTGCGTCAAACAAGAAAAACTAACAGTTCAATCATTCGTACTTCTTCCGATAACTAAATCAATGTTACTGATCATCATTATGATAACTTAAGCCTTATCACATGCCGGCTACTAACGATAAATTGAACTGAGTGTCTGAGACCGTCAGCTTGCATAAGTTTTCATATAATTTTTAATCAAGAGCTTTTAGCCTACCAACTTATTATGATGAATGTTTACCTTTTTGACCTTTGGCAGAGCTAACCTTTAATTTCAATCACTCGCTTAAAAAAAAGCTCCTTAGACAAAAAAACTGTTTTTTTTTTATGTGTATACATTACAATTTCTTAAGGCTTTGTTTACGCTGAGCTGAATAAATTTACAACTTATATTCAAACGCATGACCTTATATTGTTTTTGTTTTATTTTCTTATCACGCCCACTTGAGTTTGAAAGGCTGCAAATTGAACTTTATTTTCACATGGCGCGAAGTGAAAAACGCTTATTTCAATATAAATGCGCTTAAAAAAACATCATTGTTAGTTTTTCTGTTAGCGTATACAGATTATTTTGCGTACACATACTCAGAAGCTTAAAAACCTGGTTCTTCTAAAAGTCAATGTAAATTGTAATTTACTCAGCTACTTTATCATTATTTAGTTGCACATCGCGACACTAATGTTAGATTATACAGCGAAAGTTCATTATTAGATTTTAAAAGTGTTTTCTTGTTTTTTAAGTAAGTCGGCCTTATTAGAACTGATTTTGATACAAATTTATTAGAGCCAGTAGCTGCTAATTAAAGAAAAGTATTTGTACTTTTACTAGTGTATATTTTATAAGTTAAATTTAAGTTTAATTAAAAGTTTAAAACTTTTGTCAAAATGAAAACATTAAAAAAAAACATTAATAATCTTTATGTCTGTAAAATAACAGTTGTAAAATACGTAATAGAATTCAATACATTTTATCAAACATGTTTTATTTTAAGTCAAAATCAGAGTGCTTTTTCAAATTAACTCTCATAAACTTCAAAAATTTGTAAAACAGTAACTTTTATAAGTAATAAAAAGTTTTTACGTAATGTTTACAAACAAGATAAGCCTGTAATTATAGGCCAGTTGCTATTTTTTCAATTTAAAAGCAGTTAAATTGAGATTTGTTTAAAATGTTTGAAGTCAGTTGCATGTTAATTTGAAATTTTAAAACTTTATTTTATGTTCAGTTATAGGTATCTGTGTTAGTTTAGAAATACTTAGAAATGGTTATTGATTTTAGTTAAAAAAATTAAAAAACGCGCAGAGCATTAAACCAAAAGGAGCAAACTGATTTTTATTTTTGTTATTTGTTTTAAATGTTTTTTGAAGTAAAGGGTTTTTGAACTTTATACACTAAAGTATGTTATGTAAAAATATTATATATTTAAAAAACTCACTAACCGTTCAATAATTTTAAACTTTTGGGAGCAATCAATTTACTTCTTAATAGATTTTGTTGTTGCAAGCACACCTGTAAAAATTTAAGCAGCTGGTGCGGATATTTACGACTTGCTAAACCAGCATTCATCCTTCAACAGTTTTACTAGGTTCAAAATTTATTTAGTAGAACTGCTTAGTTGTGTTTCATTAAAATTTGCACATAGTATGTGCATAAGTAAAGTCATAGCAAAAAATAATGTTACCAATTTAGTGAAAATTCTGTCTAACTTTATTTGAAGTAATTCACGACAAGAATGTTTTATAGTAGTCTGTTATCATTACACACTGAGTAAACTTAAGCGAAGTCTGTTATTCAGTGATTTTAAAAACTTTTCCAAAATAAATTTAATGACTTTCAATGCATTATGTTGATAGTAGCTTTAAAACTATTTGAACATTAAAAATATTTATATATATTTCTTTTTCAATTATAATTTTTATCATTAAAATTTGTCAAAATTTTATTTTAATGTGCAGTTTAATATAAGTTGTTTAAAAGTTATCGTAGATATCTTTATAATAAATGACTCAAACTTTTCTAAATAATCAGTTTGTTTTGTTTGTAAAAACCTTTGACATTAGTGTTTTATTAAAAGAATTATGTACAAAAACTCATTTAAATCAATATAATAATGCATTAAATTAATTAAATTCAAAGGTCCAAACTAGCTGTTAAATTTTATTTTAACAAACTGTAGACCAAAATAAATTATTTAAAGTAAAACTTTCAGTTTCGAAATTTCTAAACTTAGCTTAAAGTTTCGTATTTTTATTAAAGTTTCTCTCCTAGCCTAATTTAAATACAAAAGTTTAAACTGATTACGTTACAGCATCTTCTTTGCTCGAGCGGTAATATTTAAAGAGAAATAATTGATTAGCCCGCACAGTGGGTTGTGATTTATGCCCTCCGAGTATACAAAATAACCAGTTTCATTAAAAAATAAATTCATGAACTGTGTGTGCGGTGGTGATTTCAAGTATTTGCAAAACACATAGCGCCCCAGCGCAATGTTTATTTTGCCTTTTTTTCGGCCGGTTGAATACATCAATTTCACGTTGAAATTTCCACTCGAATCGCGCGGGGCCGCAATTTTAATGAAACGAGCACAGAAATTTGAGTTTTTTCAGCTGAAGACTCTCACAGGAGAGTCGGGGCTGTGTGAATGGCACTCGAGAACAACTTATCAGAAGCCCCATTGTTGCGTCACGTACACCTGTTTAGTCATGTTCGTGATAAGTCCTATGCCCACAGCGAGCTTATATATTCAATTTGTGCTCGGTTTGATATTTTACGCGTGAATTTCAAACGAAGTTTTCTAGTTTCAGCGTGACAAAAACAATTTGGCCACGGTGCAATTTTTCAATAGAAAGCTGTCGTTTGTTTTTGAGATCGGCTCAAATGTCAAATTGCTTAAAAAAAGTTCTTGCGCGCGGCCAACTTTTCAATGAAAGTTTGGAGATAACTTAAGTTAAATAGTAATTACCAAAACAAAGCAAACTTGACTAGTTTAGTTTTTTTTTCCTATAAGACTTGAACGAAAGTAGGCGGAAAAGGCTAATTACCATTTAAGTTTGTCTAACAAGCAGTTTTTTACATAAATTTAATTATAACAAAGCGCATATCAATTTCAAATGACAAATAGTCAATTAAACTTAAATTAAACTTCACAGAAGGCAGATTTGAATTTATCTTTCAGATGCAGCCTTTCGATTTCAATTAATTACATCACTTTAAAATAAAATTTTCAAGAGAGAAGCGCTTTGATGCCGCAGAGATTAAATCCGTTTCGGCTGCACGTAAAACTAAAAGCTTTGCAGCGCGGCGCTGGTAAAACATATCTGAGCGTTTTACAAGCTTTAAAAAACCTCACAAAAAGCTTTTACAATGTATATTCGAAGCCTTGTAAAAGACGCTGAGTGGAAACGCGCCCACTTATCTAACAAGATACTGGTAAGTAAGGCGTTTTGCTGTCACACAGCTGTTGCGATAATGACAGTATAAAATTTGGAATTTATTGGGTTTTAAATTTTCGCGACGAACGCTTTATTTATACAGTCACACAAACAGCGCAGAAAAAAAAACGGAAAAACCTTGTTTGCGAGCAGCGTTGCAACTTTTGAGAAATTTTTAAGCGTTTCTTAAAGGTTGTGCGAGCGGTAAAGTTGGTAATTGCGTCATAATGCAATTTTTAACGCGATCAATAAAAAATTAAACGTCGTTTCACTCGTGAGCATTTTTTGATTGTTTTGTGTCTAATAACAGCGTGAATTGCGAAACGCTTCGAGAAACAAAAGCAACCTTTACAATTGTCAAAAATTTTTTTGTTTGGTTTACCAGCGCGTAATTAAAAATTTTAATTGTTAGCTGCTACCGTTGCGGTAAATACACGCCACCCACAGTCGGCCGCTCACAAACAAACTGCCTATCTTTTAATCGAAATTTTTAATTTGTTTACGGTTTACTGTAAATTTTCATGCTTCACAGCGTGGTGCCCACCGTAAAGCTGTTGTTCAAACAGCCGAGCGATCAAACATTGAAAAAATCACTGAACTTTACGTCTCTACTTTTTTCATGCTATTGACCCCGTGCGAGCGCGCGGCAACCGTAGTCATGGGAACCGTGGCCCCATTAAAGCGTCGTATTGCTCTCCTCGACACTCGAAGGCTCGCTATCTCGAGGGCGGACTCGAGCTCTTTGTGACGTCACGACACGGCCGTCATCGAGAAGCTCGCGAGCGGCGGGTGATCAATAGGAGCGCCGTTTAAATATTTATACAGCGGTAATGATCGAAAATTGAAGCGCGCACACAGGGATCAAAAACGCTCGAAAGAAATAAAAACAAATTCGGTTTGTTTATTCGAGCGCGCATGAAAGCCGAAGAGTGTTTTTTTAGCTCGGTAAAACAAAGTATTTTTTCAGGCTTCAATGCAATAATGGATGGCTGCTTGTTATGAGCGAGCACACAAAAGTATAGATAATAATATTAACCCCGCTTTTAATATGCTTTTGGTGGTTTCACACTTTGATATGCGTTTTCTAATGTTAATAAACTTTAATAAGATTAAAAAAGTGTGTTATGAACTATCTAATTATAAACGCATTTCCTTTAAATTATTCCGAGCTTAACAATATCAGTCTTTAATAAGTCAAACCGCAGCGCAAGGAAACTTCAACGCTGATAAAGTTAATTAACTTTCATCATGTTAAACTTTTTGCGTTCAGTTTTTAATTAAAACCTAACTAAGACTTTTCAAGTAGACAAACGTTTTTGTCAAAAATACTTAATTGCTTTAAACAGCTTCACGAAACCGACACATTTAAGATTGAAGTCGCAGAATAACTTCATGAAACTTTGATATCCCTGAAGCCTTGACAGTTTAAAAAGCTTTCGCCTTACCTTTTTTTTTCTCAAACACACAACTACTTTAGAAACCTGATAAGCTGATAACTTGCAGTTGCCATGTGTTGCCTACTTGAAGCGGTCGACCAATTTAAAGATAGGAAGCTTTTTGAAAATTCACCGAGGAAGTTGCTGCTTGACTTATCTTGGCTACTTAAGAACTTTCAGCCTTCTTTAAACGGCCAAATTGAAGGGAACGACACACTTAAGCAGCCGGTCGACTTTGAATTCCTTTTTAGCTGAATTGTGTTTTGTTAAAAGTTTCGAAATGCAAAAAGCTTTGAGTGCAAGCTTTTGTTTTTTTTTTAAGTAAAAGTACTAATTAGGAGCTTTTCAAGCACAAGTGAGTCTGTTAGTGTAAAAACTGTTTTATCTTACCATAACCAAACCTTGTATACAGACTATTGTAAAAGTTTTTTATACTAAGCATTTAAAGCCTGATAAATTACTTAAAATAGGTTCATTTTTTAATAACAACAGATAACTTTTATACTACAAAATAAAATTACATCTGAATTTAAAAACTAAAATTTCAAAAATAAATTTCAATGTCTAACATTTCAAAGTCTACTATCTAAAAAACAAAGGTCATGCTTAATTTTAAAAGCAATTTGCTATAACTTTTATTTTATTTATCTCAGTAACAAATCTATGTGCGTTTAACCTAACTAAATTTTAGTGGTTTTTTATTGGCAATTCAAATATCAAAATATCTTATTCCTAGTTATTTGTAATGTTAATATGACAGTTAGTTTAACGCAATGTTGTTACAATGCTTACAAAATCTAATTGAAGTTTTATTTTTACTCAAAAAGTACTTTAAATTCAATTTAAGAAAAACGGATTTGCAAGCGCACGCCCATAAGTGTACGACCAATTAATCTACTTAGAGGAGCTTATAGCCAGTTTAAACTGAGCAGAATAATACAGCGTTCGGCGAGCGATCAAAGAGTTTCGCTAGTTTCAATTGTGTATAAACTTCGGCTTCAATAAAATCCGCCTCGGCTCTGGTATTAAATTATAAGTTCAATAAGTAGCAGGCGTATTTTTTATTATCCGCCTTCGCAATTTTATTACATCTCGAGCAGTGATTTATCGACCGGAGTGAAATGTAAGTTGTCTGAGCTGCTCAGAGCTCTTGTTAAGCTCGCTCGTTCAAACCAATTAAACGCGTTTTAAAATAAATCACATCGATCGCACTGTTTGAAAACAATCGCAAGGCAATTACAGCATAATCCGCGCTTCGAGTGTTTTGTGCAGACGGCCGACAACTTGTTGAAGATCTCTTGTTGCGTAACAACGTTGCAAATGGGAGGTATCAAGTATTAATAATGTATAGAAGATGTAAAGTGCATGTTTGTAACACGCCACGGTACATGTTGGCAAAAGAGTTAGAAATATCGAACATTTTCGTGTCTTGTCTTGAATACACCATGTTCCAATAATTTTTACAACGTCTCTCTCTCTCTTTCGCAGCGCCTTTTCTTTCAAGTGCGCTTTTTTCGCGCGACGTTCTCTCCCAGCCTGTTATCGGCCATCGGGTTAAAACGATTTTATAGGTCGGAAAGGCTGCAGCAGAAGATTGCTTAAGTGAAAATCTATAGATTATTTTTAAAAACTTTGTTTATACTACGAAAAAAATTCGTTAACTTTGTTAAGTTTCAGCTTAAACTTGACTGTTCAGAACGGTAGCCGATTAAGTTTAAACTAGCTATTTTACAGTGCAAAAAAGTAACTTTTTTATTTGTTTTAATAGCTCAACAAAAAAAAAGTTTAGGCTTGTTCAACTTGATTTTATAAACCTTTATAATTCCGTAATAGTTTAGCAGGAAAAATTTAGAAGAAAGTTATATTAAAAATTAATAACCTCACAATTTATTATCTCACAGCTGTTTCTTATAAGACAATAATTTATTGTGTTTTTAACAACCTTTGTTATGATTTAAATTGGTTTTACATATTGGCTTTGTTCGTCTAATAAAAAAAAGTTTGCTTAATTTTTGTTTTAGTTCAATTTTTGTCTAACCAAACAGTGGAAGTTGTGCTCTCACAGGCTAGTTTTATTTATTTTGCTTTCAAAGCAGTAAAAAAGCACTTGTGCTGGTCATAAATAAAAGGTTATTGAAAACAATAGATTTTTTTTATTTAACGACAAAAGAGACAGCTGTATTCACAAGAGAGGGCATCGGTAAAAAGTCATTTTAAAATCAATCAGCCCATTGATGTTTAGTTGGCAGTATTCAAAAAGAACAACATAAGCTGGTTGAGGAAAAGGATAGGAAAACAAGATTTTTCCTTCCTGATGTTTTGTTGTTTTGAGTTGACAAGTTTTGTTATGTTGTTGAATTTTTGTTTAAATGTTAGTTTTACAAAACAAAGTTGCATAACATCAAGCATGTTAACAAACTTGTTTTGCTTTGATGTAATAATTTCAAGATATGTTATCATGTTTGAAGTAGTTTGAATTATCTTACGCAACTTATTTAAAAGTTATCTACAATTAACCTTTCGAAATTAACTATGAGGTTTCCCTTTGTGCTAAATTAACCAAAAACTTTAAATGAGAATTCATTTGTGCTAACTCGATGGTAATTTATTTAAAAACGGTGTTACGCTTAATTACCATTATCATGCTTTCTTAATCCCCTTAGCATGTCAAAGGAACAAGACATTAATTTAACTCATGTGTTGCAGTTCATTATATTTAAAAGGCTTCACAAGGATGTTAACCTTACTGCTGTGTGTAATTCGGCAAAAACAAGTTCACATTATAAGCTTGCCAGATTTTTCTTGTAAAGCACAAGTTTTTCTTGCGTAAACAAGATAACGGGGCTTCTACATGAAACCTTTTTTTTTCAATCTAGTAGTTATAAAACTGTTATTTACATGACATAAACTAAATTATAGAAAATCTGTTGGTTTAATTTTTTTTTTCGTTACAGAAATATTAAGCACATAAAAAGGAGTAATGGATAAAATAAAGAGCGGATTTTTCAACACCGCCAAGCCAAGCTTACTCGACGTTGGATTTCAACCAAAGCTTTTTGTGAAAGTTCCAAAGAGCACAAAAATAAAAGGTGAGCTAAGTGAAGCATTTAAAAATCTGGAAATTGCCAGCGTTAAGTGAGCTATTATCTATTTATTTTTACGACTTGTTTACCTTCACCAAGCTTCACCGCGCTTCGACAAAACAACCGCTTGAGCTGAAAGATTTTAATTCCACGGCAAACAAACTGAAAGCTTTTCTTTCGCTTTCAAAGTAGTCATTTTAATTTTTCTTTACACAAAACTTGATATGAAAATAATGCGATTTGTGTCACGGAACCATCTGACTGGAAAAACGTTTTACTTTTTAAGTCGGTCGCTGTGAAAAAAGGCTTTGCAAAATGCTTTGTCAAGCAACGGCAAAATTTCAGGCAAAATTAAACATGAAATATCGCTTGTGTGGCGGAGATTATCTCTTTTTTGGCCACACATATCCTTACTTGTAATAGCGTTTTATTTTTGAATTTTATTAGTGTTATTTTAAACATGCTTATTATGCTTTGAATTACCTCAAGTGTTTTTTTATCTCACAGTTCCAATGAAAGGTGCAACAAAAGAAGGGTCGAGGAAGCGGAAGCTGCAGAACACGAGCTTGCTGAAGATGCGCAGAAGCAGCAAGAGCGGCGTTCATCAGCAGAGGGTGCCAGTGGCAACTCGCAAGCAAGCGGGCAAAATGCAACCGAACTTCGGCTTTCAAAACCCCACCTTTAACATGATGGTCCCAGTAAAAGAAAAAAATCTCGCAAACCGGGGTCGCAGTGAAGCAGGGTTTCCTCCAAGGCAGGACGGTATCATCGGTTTTGACGCGTACTACGGCGGTGCTGGCCGTTGCGGCTGCCTCGCGTGCCGGAAAAAGTCCCTGGAAATATGTCAGCAGCGTCAGAGGGCGGAGCAAATCAGGATGGCCAACGAGGCGTGGATTTTCAGGCAGCAGCAGATGATGAGGACCCAGCGACGTTCGCCGACGACCGGATTGCTGGCTTCTCAGAGCAAACATCGGGATGGTCAGCCTGCAGTGAAGCGGGCCAGGATGCAGAGCTTTCAGGTGGCTTCGAAAACGGCAGCTTACAGCATCCAGCAGCAGCACGTGCACTTTCAACCGCAGCCCGCCGCGGCTCGAGCGGATGTTGACGCAAAGCAAACAAGAGGCCGCTTCGCCGTCAATCAAAAAAGCAATCAGCTGAAAAACGTCTACAGCCGGTACTTTCCCGACTTCCACCAGCCGCACCTGTTCGATCACTTCTCGGCCTTCCAGCGGTCTCACGACTCGCTGACGTCATCGGTGGGCAGCGACACGAGCGATGTCGTGACGTCAAAGCAGCTCGGCAACATGATGGTGACGTCACACCAGCTTCAAATGATCAACGACGCCGACTTTTACAATTTCGTCAACTGATAAAAACCGCTTTTAACGCTAAAAAGTTTAGCTACAAAGTATTTCGCTTTTAGAAAGCTTTTGCCTTTGAACTTTTCGTTAATTAATCAATCTTTCGAAGTTCGAAGAGTTTAGACGTGCATCGCCGTGTAGCGCGCTTGTTTAATGTCACTAGGTAATTTTTCACTGCTATAAAATAAAAATAAAAAGAGTTCGTTTCGAACAAAAACAACGCTAGTTTGGTATTTGAAGTGCGCGAGTTCTGATGCAAAAACTTGTTGTGAGAGTGCGCAATTATCCTTGCAACCGTTAACTAATTGAGCTGACCTTTGAAATTTATTAACAATTTTTTTTTTGCCTGTGTTCAAAAATATTACGCAAGCTATTTTAAGAAGGTTTAAATTAAAGTTTGTTTTGTTTTAAATATGATTTGTAACTTAGTTATCAAATTTGATTTTATTAAAGTTTTAATCAAAAACAATGTTACAACTTTAAAAAGTGCATTTTTAGGTGTTAGTTAGTAACTATGTCGATTTTGTAGTAATAGTTTTATTATTTAAATAAGATTTGTATTATATAATTTTGATCATTACATTTAAACACATCAACTTGTTGGTAATTAAAAGTCATTAGTTGTTTAAATTTTTAGTTTTTTTATGCTGCTCTTTACTTTTTTGCTTTTTTTCAAATAAAATTTGGTAAAAAATATTGTTTTACTTTAATAATACTTACTGAAGTATAAAAGTTTACTAAAATACTTTAAAAATTAAAAAAATAAGTGAACTAAGCTTAACTAAAACATTAGCACTGTTTGTCTAATCCAGACATTTAGAACCTTTTCATATTGATATTCCAATATTCATTTTATTAGTTTTTATGTTTAAAAATATTTTGATATAACACATTAGGTTTAAAATTTTAAGCTAAGTGTTTCTCACGAACTTAAAAAAGCAAAGTTACATGGTTTTCAACTGTGGAGTTATACTGTGAAACAAGTATGATAATAAATCCGATTTATAAACCTTAAATACATTAAAAAAAGTATTGAAGTTAGCCTACTTTACAGATGCTTAATTAATTTTTTATAATTTCATGAAAAGTTAATTAAGTTACTTTATTCTTGTAATAATTTTACTTAAGCTTAAAAAAATATTCTATTTGTCCGTGGATTTAAGCTGTAAAAGACTTAAATCTTTATAAATTAAAAAAAAGTTTTAAAGACTGAATTATTTTTTATTAAAAGTTTTCCTAACTAAACATTTTTTTGAAGTAAAAAAAAACTGCATTTCATCTCAATGTTTAATTTACTTGATAACTTAATTAAAAAGATGTTTTCAAAGTTAAATCTTTACTAAAACTGTTTTTTATTTAAAACTTCAATTTAAGTTTTAAGTTTTTTGTACTGTTTCTTTTTTTTTTAATACCTTTCTATGATAGCATGAGCAAGATAATAAAACTAAAAGAATAACACAGCTAAAGTCACAAACCAATCCAGCATGTGATTAAACTTGAAAGTATTAATTAAATTAGTAGTCCTCAAGGTAATTGGAAACTTTGCACACTAAAACAGAATTTTAAAAAATCTGTGCACCCCAAGCTAAAAACTCCACAAAAATAAAGGCTATTTTTAAAAAATTTTTCGTAATATCTGGTATAAGTTTCACAACTCCTCCACAATATGCCTTTTTTTGCTCTTTTTAAGAAGTTCAGGATTATCTAGTATAAGTTTTGAAATAAATTATTTTGATGTACACCTATAAGAGTTTCGCACACCCTTAAATTCCCGTGATCCCAAAACAAATTTCGTGTGCATGGTTGCACTCCATAAATTACACTATAACTAGTTACGACTTCAGCTTTAAGCTTTTCAAAAATAACATAAATAAACAACTCTGGTGTTACAAGATGTTTATTAAATAAAATGCAGATAAATGTAATTCTTACTTTATCTTAATTTAGTCTGTGTGCTTAAATTGTTATATTTAGACTTAAATCAACTAATATTCAATTAATTAACATAAATTCAAGCGTCACCTGCTTAATACTTATATCTATAATTAAAACTTACTAATATAACATTATATAAAATTGCAAAGTTTTGCCCTCTAAGGTGTTTTTTCTTAATAGTTTCGAAGTAAATCTAATTTACTGGAAAATAAAACAGTTATAAAATATTTAAACAGTCTGCTAAAATGAGATACTTAAAACTCGTTTTAACAAAAGAGTAAGCTATATACCAATATGAATCGGATTAGTACGGTTAACTCGTTAGCTCCCAAATTAGCTTACTTTTTATGTGAGCATTATAAGACAATCTTTAAAAAAATATATCTTAGTATTCAGAGATAGCCCAAGTTATATTTTTGCTTCGTAGAATATCTTATTTTTCGTGTTTAAAACAAATATTAAGTTTTTTATCTTTTACAGTAAGATTAACGACTTCAACAATTATTTTACATATGATCTAGGAGACTAATTTCTCTTTAAGACATGACAATAAACTTCATAATAAGATAGAAACAAAGATTTACGAAAGATAAAAGAACTTAGATGGAATTTTAAATGTTAATTGCACAAACTATATGAAAAAGCGCATTAACTTTGTAGTTCTTAGTAGAGCTTAAAAGTTCTCATCAAGTAGCAACGTAAACAGCCAAGAAGTCTCAAAGCTGAGGGATAAGAAAGTGAAACTTAACTGTCTTACAAAACTTGTAATTAATATGCTAAAGTTTACGAGAATAGGATACTTAGAGAAAGCCATAAAGGTAACTTTTTTAAGCAGAATTAAAATTTTTTCAAAAGGCCATTGTATAGGAAAACCTAATCATGAACATAACATAAAAGTTGGTTAGATCAATGAAACATAAAGTATGTGGATTATTTTAGAGCATATACACCACAACTAAAGTTAGTAAGTATCTTACCAATAAAGAAGAAACAGCTCAGAAATTGAAATTGAAGACAGATTATAAAGACACGGATAAAAGAATCCGGTAAACTTGATTCATCTTCATACGTTTATTGTTGAACAACAAAAAAGCAACGCTTTGGTCTATGGTCTTTGTGAACGAAAAAACCTTTTGTTATGGAACCACACTCAACGAATACAATTCAATGTCTATTCCAGGAAAATTATGATTCACATAAAAACTTTTGTTAGAAAGAACTAAAGAAAATCTTAGAGGCAAAGCAGCTGTAACACACCAAATTGTAAAATATACAAAATGTTAAAATGAGAAATTTAAGGTCGATAATTTTTTTTCTAAACTTGATAGTTGAGCCGTGATTTGTTTTGTATATTAAGCAGAAAATATCGACTAGTTTTTGGATCAAAATAATTAATAAAATTTTCAAATGTTTAAAGTTAACTAACTTACCTTTGTATTAAGAAAATTTTCTTTAATATAGTATTACAGAGTATTATAAATAAAATTTAAAATTATTCAACTGTACTGTACAAGTTATAGCTACTTCAAAGTAGCTAGCAAAAATTGTATATATAGATATAACAGTTTAAACTATGAAAATTAGGTACAAAAAAACAACTTTCTTGAATTTATCTAAAATTTATAGTAAAAAAGCAAAGATTCTTGCGCATTTAGAGCTTCATTCAAACAAAGTAAAATATTTTTTTTAAACAGACGTTTTAAAAGTTAGCATAAGACGATTTGAATGGTTTTGGCATAGATCAAATTTTGATATTTTTAGACGTCTAAATATGTATACGTATATGTTTAAAATAACAATAGATTTACCCAAAGAAAGACCCGCAACATACAATCATTTCAAGATTTTAGACAGTTGATGCTAACGTGTTATTCAGAAACACCCCAATTGTACTTGTTTTTAAAGTTTCATTGACTAAAAAGTTTTTTTTTAACCTTAAATTTAAGATTTATAAAACATTTACAAGCTGTTGGAACACCACAGCAAATATATATTAACTTAACTTGACTTAATTTTGAATATAAAGTAGACTTTTTTTTATTCAACAAAAAGCAAAACATTTTACAGAGATACTACTTTAAGTTTGAGAATTTTTGTTTTTACAAACCTTGATGATCTCAACTAGTAAAATCATGGGCAAATTTAAAAATATTTGGAAAATAAATACAGTTATTTGTTTTAAACGAAATTTCACTCAAGTAAATTTTAGCGCGATTTCGGCCTACAGTGCTTCCACTATTTTGTTTAATAACCTTTGAAAGTGTATATTTATTCAGAATCTGGTAATAAAACTTCAACTTGTTTATAACTTACTTAAATTAATGCAAGATTCATTCTAAATACATGCAAGCGAGAATAAGTTGGGTCTTAAGTTTAAAAAATTATTAGTCTATTTTATTTTAAATTTGTTGTTACTAAATTAAAAACAAGAACTTTTAGTTGTAAAGGACATTGTAAAGTGTTTGAAAATGATGGAAACCATTAACTTTGTAGAGGATTGCATATAAAACAAACCAGATTGAACTTAATGATAAATCATATAATCTCACAAACATACCAAAAGGTTCTAAATTTAACAAGAATAAAATAAATAATTATAAAATTAAATTGTGTAAAACATAATAAAGGAGTATTGTAAAAAACTTTTATTAAAGATGTTTTATTTTTCAAAGTATTTTGGCAATGTTGGGTCTAACTCAAAGCAGTTGAAATTTTCTTGAAACTATCTTTAACAATTGTACTCTAACTTTTAATTCAACTTAAAGAAACATACGGTTTTTCTTATTTGAAAGTTTTCTAAGCTATTTGCATAAACATATTTGTAGAAAATATTTTGATTTTTAAGATGAATTGATCTGATACAAAAGTTTATAAATCTAAAAAAACCAAGTAGGTCTGCTACATAGTTCTTTGGCTAAGCAAGTAAAAGTTTTTTTGATTTTAAACACATTTATAATAAATATTAACGTTTAAAATAAAGTTTTAGTTATAAAAACTCTATTTTTTATATCAAAATTTAGTTTTTTGTACTTAAGTTCAAAAATTCTTTTAAAGTGTAATTTCAATTCAACCAAAAACAAACTCTTCTAATGTTGAAAACTTATTGAAAGCATTTTTGATATTTTTCTTTATTTTAAAGGTATGAAATATTAAGACGTTTTCCAAAGAAATATGTGTGTCTATAAATACAGATTAGTTACTAAATTCAAACAAACTCATTTCTAGTTTTGTACATACGTTTACAACAAGCAAGTAGTGAAGTATAAATAATAATTTTATTATAAGTTGTATTGATCTTAATATATTGTTAAACCATTGATCAATTTTTTTAACATAAAAATCTTATTTTTCAGTATTTTTAAACTGTTATATAACTTTCGTTTTAAATCGTAATGTAAAAAAAAATGTTTTGGGTTTAGGTTAAAATTAATATTATCCGTATATATGAGAATTCTTTTTTTTAAAGCCTTGGTTTTTTCTTTGAACAAGCATTTTTATTGATACTACATACTTTTCTTTAGACTTTTCTCAGATAAATTCTAACAGAAACTTTTAGAATAGCTTTTAGATACTAGATGGTGTTGTAGTATTAAGATTTTATTTTATAAAAATTTTGTAATACAAAATTTGCAGTTTCTTAAAAAGAATATGATTGCACATAATTCACTAAAATTTCTTTGAAAAGTTTAGAAAACGCTTATAAACTTAACCTTTTTAAGTAGTGTTATTTAACATTAGATTTACATAAATTAAAAGATTAACCATTGTTATAAGTACTTAAAGTTTTAAACAACAGTGAGTATCTATCGTTGTAGAAATAAATTTGTTTAAAACAACTAAGCAAGAAGCTTAGAAATACAAGCTTTGATTACTTTTTACAAAATTAAATAACTATCTTACAAATTTTAAATTATTTGGCTTATAATTACAATGAAATATAAGTATACTAATTATTGTTAATATAAACAAATTACTAATTATGTTTGATTAAAATAATATATATAGCATAAATTTTTTACAAAAGACTAAAGTAGGTTAAATGTAGCCAAATATGTTCGTTAACCATTAAAAACCAATGTTTATATTATTTTCTATATAGTTCATTTGTTTTGCTTAAGATATTTTGTTTTTTGCAATAGTTTTTTTTGTTGATAAAGTATTTTCTTTATCATTTAGTCAAAACTACTAAAATTTTTTTGTTTTGTTCTAACATTGAAATTATGTAAGTATGTGTATATAAAGAGAATACATATTGTTGGAATATAATTCTAAAAATTAAAAATAGTATGTAGTACATAACATGACATAAACAAAAACAAATGGAAATGAAATTGTTAGAAACGTGCTGTTAAAGTTTATTGGGCAGGTTTATTAATTTTCCAGTGTCACTTTTGTTTTGTAAATTGAAACCGTTTTATTTGCTTAATTTCTAAAAAAATACACAAGACTACTTGAGTTAGTCAACTGTATAAGAAGTTGTTCAAAAATATTCAAAGTCGTTTGTATGTAGTTATAATTTAAGTATAATTATGTGCACATTAAGTAAATTATGAAATGTTATTTTTACGAGACTACTTTACTATGATAAAACCGACTTTGTTTGTACAGAGTGCATATAAATTTATTAAGAGAAAAAGTGCAGAATAGTAAAAAAAAAAAGCTTTTTATTCACTAGAAAATCTCGCAAAAACTTTTTTACATAGAATAAAACTGTTTACAAGATTATAGAGTTTTAGGAAAGTTAGTATTGGAAACAAACAATTTAGACTGATTTACTGTTTTGCTAAACAAATTTCATACCAAACTATAGAACAATATTAAAAAAAAAACTTTTCAAAATTTGTTGGTTTTAAAAATTAGTTTGAATATAAGTTGCGTAATTTCAATTGTTTTAAACTATTGTCTATACCTAAAAAACCAAGGTAGTTAAAACGAACTAGATCATTTAAGTTGATAAAGTTCAAAAAGTTCTTTTTTAAAATTCGATTGAT
>NW_028139354.1:58384-96714 GCF_965202585.1 Thalia democratica | reverse complement strand
CCTCCGCTCTATTATGGTAGAAATGTTGAAATCTTTCAAAGCCGTCTCTTACAACCGCAGGTATAAGATTTGCGTCAAGCCTTTTATAAGCAGGCCATGTGCGAGCGCTCACTACTCTGAAAGTCGAATTAACATCTCTGCAAGGATTTCCTTCTTTCCTGAAGGCTTTGTTCAACTTTCTGGACGCCTCGAAGTCTTTTATTATCTTGATCGGTTCTTTTGAGTCGTACGGGTGGCCGAATTCTTTCAACCAATCAACAATAATTTTGTCGTAGGCCATGTATGGAGATTTGGGCCTCACGAGTCTTTTGCACAAATACTTTTTAAACGCTGCGTTGAAATCAGGTTTTACTTCATCGGTTATTTTTCTGTAAATGGTCGTGAAGTGATTTAAAACTGTTTCCATCTCATTTTGTTCCTGACTTGAGTAAAATTTTATTTTTTTCATGTCAATAAAAATACACAAGTGTTCACAGACTTTTTTGTTGGTGACAATTTTATTAAAGGTGCCGTCGACCACAAGCTTATACTCATGGTTGTCGGAAAAGGAGTTGGTCACAAGACTATTACAAGTGTTCTTCAGCTCAACCAATCCGATGACTTTCTTCGCGGCTTGTGATGGTTTAGCCGTTTCTTCCAACAATTTTTCACCTGCTGCTAGTTCATAACTTGCCATACATTCTTGCATGATTTTATGTCCACCTTTGACTCTTTTGAAAGTATTGTACACACTCATCAGCTGTTCTTCTGATTTTTCTTCGAACATTCTCGGAACTCCGCCGCATCCTACGCGATGAGTTATTGCTTGCAATTGGTCAGAAATGAGAATTTTCTGTAACACGCTTCTGGTCTTATCAGTAGTTTTTTCATTACCGTACGAACCTGTGCGTGCTTTTTCGTTTGCAATTAAAGTTTCGACCTCGACAACGTACTCGTGTGACGACATGTCAACAATGTTTTTTCTTGCGACCCTTAGGTAGTATTCTTCTGCTTGGTCTAAGAAATTTTTTTCGAAAACTTCATCGTAACACTCCATCTCGACTAGCATGTCACAAAGAGTCTTTATTTCGTCGCAATTAACTTCTATGCCAACTCTGTGATTGTCAGTAGTTTGACTCAGAATTGTCTTCAACCTTTCTTTGATATATATATTCAAAACGATTTCTTTTTTGAACCAATTCAAGCCAATCTTTTTAATTCCGTCTTTTGGCACTTCGTCTTCTGGAACATCATCAATCCAAAGCTCAAGATGCTTGAAAAGCTCTGAGAAATTGTCAATTGTTGTTTTGTAAATGTTCCAGTTAAAAGCAAGTGCTTGGAGCAAGCTCTCATCTTGAACCGGTAGGAGTTTCGGCAAAACGTTTTCTACAAGATGTTTATGAACTTCTTCCACAAACATTTTGTACATATCTTCAGCGTGTTGGTGGTGCGTACAGTCGTACGAATTGTAATACAGGTTTTCATTGCCGTCGGTAAACTTGTCGTCTTCGAAATTTACCTTCAAATGGTGTCTCGTACCCAACCTCAAGTTGTTCATACAATCTTCGTGCCTGAAATCTTCGTACTTCCTGAGTTCAGGATGCCAGTACTCCATGTTAAACTTTTTGAGGTCGCCTTCATCGAAAATAATTTCACCGAGCCTGATGTCATCACAACTCTTGTATTTATCGCCGGTTTGGTTTTCCATTTTTATTTACAACTAAGCTTTCTACAAAAATTAAAAAAGAATTAGAAATTAGTTTTAATTGTGTACTAATACATGTACATTTAACTTAATATAATTTTAATTACATAAAAGAAATACACTGTACCAGAATAAAATACAAAGGGGTATTATTAAAAAACTTTTTAATAACAATAAAGATTTACATATTGTACAAATTTGTCTATAAAAAATCTTATATATGAATATGGAACAACGATTTTTTATTCATGAGTTAATAAAAAAGGACTAGGATTATTAAAAATACCTAAAATTATCCTGATTTTTTATAACCCCAAACTTGATATAACTTATCATAAGTAATTAAGAAAAACAACTAGCCTAAAAATTTGTAAACTTTAAAAACTATTTTTACTCAAATATATCTTTTATGTTCAACAAACACGCTTAAATTTGTCCTGAGTAGTTTTAAACGATATTTAAAAATTACTTGGTCATCTCGATTTTTTTAATCCTTATTTAACATATTATTAACATACTTTTAAAACGTTTTTTTATTTAAATCTAAATACTTTTTAATAACAACTAAGATTAAGAACTTATATGAACAAATTTGCCTAAAAATGTCTTATTATTAGATTTTGAACAACAAAATCTCATTCATGATTTAGAGATTTATTAAAAAATATTAGGTTTATTAAAAACTTAAAATAACCCTAATTTTTATTTATTAATAACACCATAGTTGCTTGGATCATCCTAAAAACAAAAAAACAACTTGAAATATACTGAGACTTTAAAAATTTACATTATTTTCTGTACTTAACTTTTAGTCAACCTTAATTAAGAATTGTTTGTTCAAGCTCTACCAACTAAAATTTATTCTATTTAAACAAAATAAAAAATTTAAATCCTGTGGTTATTTCAATATTCATTATTCAAACTAAATATGATTTTATTTAAATGGTTATTTTATTTTTCAAATGAACTTTTTTTTTAAATGTAAAATATGTTTATAATTCCTGGTTTTTTAAGTTTTTGATTGATTTTTATTCAATTTTCCAGGTTTTTCAAAGTCTTTTTAAAGATTTTTTAACCTCCAGGTTTTTTTTGGCCTAAATTAGCAGTTTACAGGATTCTACAGGTTTCAGCTAAAACTGTACTATTATTAGATATTGAGCAATAAAATCTTATTCATGATTTACAGAATTTATAAAATAAAAATAAAGTTTTTTAAATTACCTAAAGTTACAATGAATTAAAAAAAAATAGGTTTTAAAATAACGTAAAGTTACCTTAAAAATTAATAAATAACACCATAATGGCTTGAATCATCCTGAAAACAAAAAAAAAAAGCTTGAAGTACACTGAGAATTTTAAATTTCACATTATCTTGAGTCTAACTTTTGGTCAGTCCTATTACAGAATTGTTTGTTCAAGCTCTACCAGTCAAAATTTATTTTATTTAAAATTTTATTTAAATAAATTTTAACTTTAATATCTTGTGGTTATTTCAGTATTCACTATTCATACCTAATATGTAAATATTGTTTAAAATTCCAGGTTTATCAAGGTCTTTTTAAAAATTTTTTAATTCTAGGTTTTTTGAGTATTTTTTATGTATAAATTGTAGAATTTCGGGTTTTTCATGTGTTCCAGGTAAAACAGCAACCTTGTTAACATAGGTGTAGTTTTTAGTTAAAATATTTATTTATATTAACTAACTTTTTTTTTTCAATTGTTACCTCAAGAAATAACTACAGGTAAAAAAAAATCAAAAGCTAAGATAAGCTTTAGGTAAATTTGAATATAATTTAAAACAACTTATTCTGAAGATACTATACTTGATTATTTCTAAGAGTCTTTATTCCTTAACCAGTTTTAAAATTGACATGTTTGCGATTATTTATGTCCAAAAACTACCCCATACAGACTAAATTTATTCTTTAGATGTATTTTGTAAACTTACTTAATCTGTCCTGAGTACCTTTAACAATACCTAGTCATCCTAAATGTTTTTAATTTTTACACATTTCTTAACAATATTATAATCAAATCTAAAAACTTTTCAATACCAATAAAAGTTAAGACAAATTCAACAAATTTGGCAATAAAATATCTTATATTTGGATACTGATTAACAATATCTCATTAATGACTTAGAAAATTTAAAAAGGATTAAGGTATTTAAATACCTAAAATTAGCCTACCTTTTTCTAATTAACTCCATAGTGGATTGAATCATCCTAAAAGGAAAAAAAAAACTATCCTGAGTTGCACTGAGACTTAAAAAATTTTAAATTCTGCTGAGAATCTAACTATTAATCAACCCTATTTTTGGATTGTAGCTTCAAGCTCTAACACCTGAAATTAGTTTTATTGAAATGGATAAAACCTTTCTTTTCTTTAATTATTAAAAAGTTCAATAATCAAAAAATATCTGAAAAACCACAAGCATTTAGTTTAAAATGAGGTTGTCACTGACTTTAGGCAAATTGTAAAAAGTACAATTTTCTCAAACTATAGTATTTTTTACCGTAAATTTAAATTATTAATTTTTTAGGTGTCAAGGTTGTTTGGCAAATCCGGAATTTTGAAGATGTGGCGACCCTAAAAACATTAAGAATAGACTGAGTTATCCTAAGAGATAATAGTTAGAAAAAATTTAACTGTATTATTAAATTTTTTAAAATTAAACTTATCAGAAGTATAATTATTTGTATTTATTGTATCAAATTACTCTGTATGTTAAAATAGTGTTGACATAGTATCAGTACACATTATATTTTATTAAAACAATACTTAATAATTTCATTAGTGCTCAAAGTTTAAATTAGAAGACTTGATAAAATAAAATATAAGCTCTATATTAACTTTTTCCATGTATTTGAAATTTACTATAAAAAAATTCTAAAAGAACCTTTTCTAAGAAAATAGATCTCACATTTTTGATTAAATCATATTAAATTTATTGTAAGTACAAAAATAGTTGTTTTTCAACAAGTTGGTTGAAAAAAATTTATCAGGGCTAGAATTTGGTAAAAAATTAAATTTCATTCTTAAAAATAAATAAACTAGATTAAAATTTAATTTTATTTAGCGATAACTGAATAATTTATGTACTCAAAAATAATTTGTACACTAGTGTGCATCTATGTACACCTTAACGACCACTGGTTTAAAGTCATTAAATTTATAACTAGTTTTGTTAATCTTCAATTTTAGGCCCTGATAAAAAAAATGATGGTGAAAACAAAGCAATATTGTTCATAAAAGTTCTAGAAAATTCTGTATATAGTATATAAAGTCAAGTGTGTGTTTTAAATTCTTTTTCAACAAAGTTTGTGAACAACACAATTGCTGTCAAGTAAGAGTATTGTTTTTTTCTAATAAAACTTTTTTTATTTAGCTACTTAAATATTTTTAACATTTAAATTTTTTAAAATATAAAATATCTATAGAAAATGAAAACTCTAGCATAAACTTCAGTAATAAATATAAATGATATTTTTTTTTAAATTTATAAGTTGTGT
Organism: Thalia democratica; assembly: GCF_965202585.1. Lineage (NCBI taxonomy): Eukaryota > Metazoa > Chordata > Thaliacea > Salpida > Salpidae > Thalia > Thalia democratica. The sequence goes on along the minus strand of NW_028139354.1, from coordinate 91,518 downwards.
TTATTCTTTCTGTTAGATAAAATGGTTTGTATTAAATCATAGTCACAAGGACTTATGGTTTCTTTTTATTATTTATGTTTTTAATATTGTGACATTTAAAAATTTTATTTAAATAATTTTAAAGTATAAATATATTCATATAATTTTAATTCTATAGTTTATGCAAGAGTTATCATTTTATAAAAATATTTAATTTTATTTGTTTTTTTCAAGTTTACTTAAAGCTTAGCTAATTTATGATATTTATATTTGTTTTACTAGAACTATTCCTTGATTCTACCATTGAAAATAAACTGAAATTAATTTTACCAAATAAATAGTCTATCAAAAAACTACACCTATGTTAACAGGGTAGCCACTTAACTTGGTTAACTGAAAAAGCCTGTAACTTGACAATTTAGGCTAAAAAAACGTTGAAAATCTTGGAAATGAAAAAATCTTAAAAAATACTGGGAAAACCTGGAATTTTGAATAAAAATCACTAAAAAACATGGTAAAATCTGGAATTTTTAACAATTTTTACATGTTAAGTAAAGGAACTTTTTATTCAATACAAATTTTATGATATAAATGAAAATTTTGTGTCATCATCAAAAGTTTTCTACCAAAAATACATTTAATGTACCTTTACAATATCTTTTTAGTGTAATTATATAATTTAGCACAGTTTTTAACCTCAAAATCAAGTTTAATCTAAAAATAGACTCAAAACAAGTACTTTAACAAAACCTGGAAGAATTTTGAAAAATTGGAGAAAATTTTTTTAAAGTCAGTGGCAACCCTGTGTAAATTTTAATGCTTATGGTTTTTTAATGATTTTTGAATAGTGAACTTTGAAATAACTACAGAAAATAAAAGGTTGATCTTATTTTATAAAACCAATTTTAGTTGGTATAGTTTGAAGCAACAATCCTGAAATGAGGTTGATTTAAAGTTAGACACTTAGGATAGTTATATTTTTGATTTCACGATGATTCAAGCAACTATTGTGAGTTTTAAAAAAAAATTAAAGTAACTTTACGTATTTCTTAAAACCATAATAAGAAGACCTTAAAACAGTGTTGAATTTAATGCTTGTGGGTTTTTAGTGATTTTTTGAATATTAAATGTTGAATTAATAAGTGAAAATAAAATTTTAATCTAGTTTTTATGAAACCAGTTTTATGTGTTTTAGCTTCAAGCTACAAACCTGATAGATTTAAATTTTAAGTGTGTGTTTTAAATTCTTTTACAACAAAGTTTGTGAACAACACAATTGCTGTCAAGTAAGAGTTTTAATTTTTTCTACTGAAATATTTCTACTAATCAATTTTTTAAAATATAAAATATCTATAGAAAATAAAAACTCTAGCATAAACTTCAGTAATAAAAATAAATAATATTTTTTTTTTAATTTATAAGTTGTGTTTATTCTTTCTGTTAAATCAAATAATTTATATTTAATCATAATCACAAGGGATTATAGTTTCCTTTTATTAACTGTTTATTGATATTGTGATATTTTAAATTTTTATTTAAACCTTTTTTAAAGTAAAAAAAAATTCATATATTTTTATTTCTAAAGTTTATGCAAGAGTTATCATTTTATAAAGATATTTCATTTTATTTGTTTTTTTACAAATTTACCTAAAGCTTAGCTAAATTATGATTTTTATTTTTGTTTTACTAGAATTATTCCTTGAGTCTACCATTGAAAATAAACTGAAATTAATTTTACCAAATAAATAGTCTATCAAAAAACTACACCTATGTTAACAGGGTAGCTACTTAACTTGGTTAACTTAAAAGTCTGTAACTTGACAATTTAGGCTTAAAAAAACATTGAAAACCCTGGAAATGAAGAAATCTTAAAAATACTGGGAAAACCTGGAATTTTGAATAAAAATCACTAAAATACATAGTAAAATCTGGAAATTTTAATAATTTTTAAATTTTAAGTAGAAAAATTTTATTTAACACAAAATTTATGATAAAGATGAAAATTTTGTGTCATAATCAAAAGTTTTCCACCAAAAATACATTTAGAGTTCCTTTACAATATCTTTTTAGTGTGATTATATATTTTAACACAGTTTTTAACCTCAAAAATCAAGTTTAATCTTTAAATAGAATCAAAACAAGTACTTTAACAAAACCTGTAAGAATTTTGAAAACTTGGAGAAAATTTTCCTAAAGTCAATGTCAAACCTGTGTAAATTTTAATGCTTATGGTTTTTTAATGACTTTTTGAATATTGAATTTTAAAATAACTACAGAAAATAAAAGGTTGATCTTATTTTATAAAACCAATTTTAGTTGGTATAGTTTGAAGCAACAATCCTGAAATAAGGTTGATTTAAAGTTAGACACTTAGGATAGTTATATTTTTGATTTCACGATGATTCAAGCAACTATTGTGTGTTTTAAAAAAATTAAAGTAACTTAACGTATTTCTTAAAAACCTTAATAAGTAGACCTTAAAACAGGAAGAATTATGAAAACCTGGAAAAAACATGTCTCATATATACAAAAATAAAAAGTCAGTGGCAACCCTGTGTTAAACTAAATGCTTGTGGTATTTTAATGATTTTTTGAACTTTTTATGTTGAAATAACCAAAGGAAAAACAAAGTTTAATCAAATCCAATAAAACCAATTTTAGGTTTGAGAGCTCGAAGCTTCAATCTTAAAATAGGGTTGATTAATAGTTAGATACTCAGGATAATTTAATATTTTATAAGTCTCAGTTCAACTCAGGATAGTTTTTTTTTTGTTTTCAGGATGATTCAATCCACTATGGTGTCATTTATAAAAAATAAAGACTAATTTGGGGTATTCTTAAAAATTCATCTTTTTTAAATTTCTAAATCATCATATAGACATTGTTGTTCAATATCCAATTATAAGATATTTTTAGCCAAATTTGTTGAAAGACTTAATTTTTCTTGATATTAGAATATTTTAAGATTAAAATAAAAATTATTTAGAAAAATGTAAAGGATTAGAAAAATTCAGGATGATTAAGTATTGTTAAAGGTACTCAGGACAGAATTAAGAAAATTTTCCAAACACAAAAGATATCTCAGGATAAGTTTGGTCTGTAAGGATAGTTTTTGGACTTAGTTAATGGCAAACCTGTCAATTTTAAAACTGAATAAGGATTAAACACTCTTAGAAACAATAAAGTATAGTATTTTAAAAACAAGTTTGTTTAATATTGTTCAATTTTAACTAAAGCTTATCATAGCTTGTGAATTGTTTTATTTACTTGTAGTTATTCCTTGAGTCTATCATTAAAAAAACTAGAATTAAATTTACCTTATAAATTGTTTAACCAAAAACTAATCCTATATTAACAGGGTTGCTGTTTTACCTGGAAAACAGAAAAAAACCTGTAATTTGACAATAAAGAAGAACACCTTGAACCTAAGTTTTTTAAAAATACAAAGAAAAACCTGGAATTTTGAATGAAAATCACTCAAAGACCAAAAAAACCTAGAATTTTAAAAACTTTTACATGATAAGTAGAACAATTTGATTTGACTCAAAATTTAAGAAAAAAATGGAAATTTTATGTCATCATAAAAAGTTTTCTTTTAAAAACACATTTAAAGTTCCTAAAAAATATGTTTTATACTATTAAACACAGTCTTCTACCTCAAAAATAAGTTAAATCTAACAGTAGACCGAAAAACAAGTACTCTAAAAAAAACCTGAATGAATTTGAAAACCTTTGTACAATATGCCCAAAGTCAGTGACAACCTCATTTAAACTAAATGCTTGTGGTTTTTAAAATATTTTTTGATTATTGAACTTTTAAATAATTACAGAAAAGAAAGGTCTAATCTCATTTCGATAAACCCAATTTCAGGTGTTAGAGCTTGAAGCTACAATTCAAAAATAGGGTTGATTAATAGTTAGATTCTCAGCATAATTTAAAACTTTTTAAGTCTCAGTGCAACTCAGGATAGTTTTTTTTTTTAGCTTTCAGGATGATTTAAGCCACTATGGAGTTAATTAGAAAAAAAAGGTTAATTTTAGGTGTTTTTAAATACCTTAATCCTTTTTAAATTTTCTAAGTCATTAATTAGATATTGTTAATCAGATATTTTATAGCCAAATTTGTTGAATTTGTCTTAACTTTTATTGGTATTGAAAAGTTCTTATATTTGAATATAAAATTGTTAAGAAATGTGTAAAGAATTAAAAAAAATTTAAGATGACTAGGTATTGTTAAAGGTACTCAGGACAGATATGTAAGTTTACAAAATACAAATGACATCTAAAGTTATTAAAGATATTAAAGTTAAAATTCATTAAATAAAATAAATTTTTGCTGGTAGAGCTTGAAAAAACAATTCTGTAATAGGACTGACCAAAAGTTAGCTACTCAAGATAATGTGAAATTTAAAATTCTCAGTGTACTTCAAGCTTTTTTTTTTTGTTTTCAGGATGATTCAAGCCATTATGGTGTTATTTATTAATTTTTAAGGTAACTTTACTTTGTTTAAAAACCTTTTTTTTTAATTCATTCTAACTTTAGGTATTTTTAAAAACTTTATATTTATTTTATAAATTCTGTAAATCATGAATAAGATTTTATTGCTCAATATCTAATAATGAAACATTTTTAGCTGAAACCCGGAGAATCCTTTAAATTGACAATTAAGGCAAAAAAAAACCCGGAGATTAGAAAATCTTTAATAAGACTTTGAAAAACCTGGAATTTTGGATAAAAATCACTCAAAAACTTAGAAAAAACAGGAACTTAAAACATTTTTTACATAAAAAGAAAATGAAAAAAAATTTACCATTTAAATAAAATCATATTTAGTTTGAATAGTGAATATTAAAATAACCACAGGATTTAAAATTTTTATTTTATTCAAATAAAATAAATTTTAGTTGGTAGAGCTTGAACAAACAATTCTGAAATACGGTTGACTAAAAGTTAAATACTGAAAATATTCTAAATTTTTAAAGTCTCAGTATAATACAAGTTTTTTTTTGTTATAGGATGATTCAAGCAACTATGCTGTTATTCACAAAAAAAATTAGGGTTATTTTAAGTATTTAATAAACCTAATAATTAATTAATAATAATTAATAAATCTCTAAATCATGAATGAGATTTTTTCGTTCAATATCTAATAGTAAGACATTTTTAGACAAATTTGTTCATATAAACTCTTATTTTTTGTTGTTATTAAAAAGTTTTTAGATTTAAATAAAAAACATTTTAAAAGTATGTTAATAATATGTTAAATAAGGATTAAAAAAATCGATATGACCAAGTATTTTTAAATATCGTTTAAAACTACTCGGGAAAAATTTAAGTGTGTTTGTTGAACATAAAAGATATTTTTGAGTAAAAATAGTTTTTAAAGTTTAAAAATTTGTAGGCTAGTTGTTTTTAATTACTTATGATAAGTTATATCAAGTTTGGGGTTATAAAAAATCAGGATAATTGGTATTCTTAATAATCCTAGTCCTTTTTCATTAACTCATGAATGAATAATCGTTGTTCCATATTCATATTTAAGATTTTTTATAGACAAATTTGTACAATATGTAAATCTTTATTGTTATTAAAAAGTTTTTTAATAATAAACCTTTGCATTTAATTCTGGTACAGTGTATTTCGTTTATGTAATTAAAATTAAATTAAGTTAAATGTACACAATTAAAACTAATTTCTAATTCTTTTTTAATTTTCGTAGAAAGCTTAGTTGTAAATAAAAATGGCAAACAAAACGGATGATAAATACAAGAGTTGTGATGACATCAGGCTCGGTGAAATTATTTTCGATGAAGGTGACCTCAAAAAGTTTAACATGGAGTACTGGCATCCTGAACTCAGGAAGTACGAAGATTTCAGGCACGAAGATTGTATGAACAACTTGAGGTTGGGAACGAGACACCATTTGAAGGTAAATTTCGAAGACGACAAGTTTACCGACGGTGATGAAAACCTGTGGTACAATTCGTACGACTGTACGCACCACCAACACGCTGAAGATATGTACAAAATGTTTGTGGAAGAAGTTCATAAACATCTTGTGGAAAACGTTTTGCCGAAACTCCCACCAGTTCAAGATGAGAGCTTGCTCCAATCACTTGCTTTTAACTGGAACATTTACAAAACAACAATTGACAATTTCTCAGAGCTTTTCAAGCATCTTGAGCTTTGGATTGATGATGTTCCAGAAGACGAAGTGCCAAAAGACGGAATTAAAAAGATTGGTTTGAATGGGTTCAAAAAAGAAATCGTTTTGAATATAAATATCAAAGAAAGGTTGAAGACAATTCTGAGTCAAATTACTAACAATCACAGAGTTGGCATAGAAGTTAATTGCGACGAAATAAAGACTCTTTGTGACATGCTAGTCGAGATGGAGTGTTACGATGAAGTTTTCGAAAAAAATTTCTTAGACCAAGCAGAAGAATACTACTTAAGGGTCGCAAGAAAAAACATTGTTGACATGTCGTCACACGAGTACGTTGTCGAGGTCGAAACTTTAATTGCAAACGAAAAAGCACGCACAGGTTCGTACGGTAATGAAAAAACTACTGATAAGACCAGAAGCGTGTTACAGAAAATTCTCATTTCTGACCAATTGCAAGCAATAACTCATCGCGTAGGATGCGGCGGAGTTCCGAGAATGTTCGAAGAAAAATCAGAAGAACAGCTCAAGAGTGTGTACGAAACTTTCAAAAGAGTCAAAGGTGGACATAAAATTATGCAAGACTGTTTGGCAAGTTATGAACTAGCAGCAGGTGAAAAATTGTTGGAAGAAACGGCTATACCATCACAAGCCGCGAAGAAAGTCTACGGATTGGTTGAGCTGAAGAACACTTGTAATAGAATTGTGATAAACTCCTTTTCCGACAACCATGAGTATAAGCTTGTGGTCGACGGCACCTTTAATAAAATTGTCACCAACAAGAAAGTCTGTGAACACTTGTGTATTTTTATTGACATGAAAAAAATTAAATTTTACACAGGTCAGGAACAAAAAGAGATGGAAACAGTTTTAAATCACTTCACGACCATTTACAGAAAAATAACCGATGAAGTAAAACCTGATTTCAACGCAGCTTTTAAAAAGTATTTGTGCAAAAGACTCGTGAGGCCCAAATCTCCATACATGGCCTACGACAAAATTATTGTTGGTTGGTTGAAAGAATTCGGCCACCCGTACGACTCCAAAGAACCGATCAAGATAATAAAAGACTTCGAGGCGTCCAGAAAGTTGAACAAAGCCTTCAGGAAAGAAGGAAATCCTTGCAGAGATGTTAATTCGACTTTCAGAGTAGTGAGCGCTCGCACATGGCCTGCTTATAAAAGGCTTGACGCAAATCTTATACCTGCGGTTGTAAGAGACGGCTTTGAAAGATTTCAACATTTCTACCATAATAGAGCGGAAGAGAATACATACAAGACTTTGAGAGTTTTGAACAAGAACTTTTTAGCCGAAGTAAGCTTAGACTTATCAGTCAAGACATACACTCTGCAATTGTACTCATATTACCAAATACCAGTTATTGAGCTTTTCAATCAGAGAAGTCAATTTACTTTCGAAGAGATGTTAAACCAAACTAATTTGTCGGAAAACGATTTAACGGAAGTACTTCGTTCTCTAACATGCGAGAAATTCAAAATTCTTTTGAAGAATCCTTCTGGTAATACTTACTCACCCACTGACAGCTTCACGGTCAACCAAGGTTTGGATCATGAGTCCGACAGGATCTACGTCCAAATGCTTCCGAAAGCTTAAATTTGGCGGAAACAGCGTTTTTAGTTATAGGTTAAAAATTTAAAAATATACATGTTCATTGTATGTATAAATAGTGATATATTTGATAATTTTTAAATATCTTTTGTTAAATGAAAATTCCTAAAATAAAAAATCTTTATATAATTAAAATAATTAAAAAAATTTAGCAGCACTTTTACTTAATAGCTTCTGTTTAACTTTTTTAAGGCAGGTTTTGATTTTGAAACAAACTTTTTTTTGTTTTGAAACTCGTTTCTTGTTCTTATGTCGAAGTTTTTTAGGTGCAAATAAATTAATTTATATTACTAAAATGTTTTGTGTATTTTTTTAAACTTACATTAATCAGATTTAAACTGCTTATTTATAATATAGTACTTATATGTAGATGAAAATTAATTATTGTGGTGTTTAAAAGTATCTTTTGTTGAACAAAACTACATGAATTTGAACCCCTGCTTTTACAAAACGAAAAACCACGAATATAGAGAAAGCCTTGAGTAAATAATTTTCAAAATTGGTTTAAATTTTTTGTTAATAGGAATCTGGTTGTAGATCAACATCCGACCAAATACTAGTTGAAAATAGAATTTTAATCATGCAAGACTGTATACGCATTAAGAATTAAAATATTTTATACTACGTTTAAGATACAGATTATTAGAAATATTAAAATAAATTTAAAGATATTAAATTTATTTAAAATAGCAGTTTCAAAGCTTCATACCTAAATGAGCTGAACAATAATGTTTGTAACTTCCTTTTCAGTCCTATTTTATTTAGATTTTACGTATAAAACATCAGATATTGCTATTCTCAAGACCGTCCTTACGTTATTTTAAGTTATCCACGTACCTTTAAAAATTGCAACTGATTACTAAATTTAGGTTTTAAATTTCAAAAGTTCATAATAAGTTCCAAAAACTACTGTGAGACTGAAATTCTATTTTTACATCTAACTTTTTTTTGCGAAGTTAAGTCACATGTTTTAATCAAAATAAGTTTTTGCATGAGCTCCATCACAATCAGCATCTTTAGTGACTATTTAAAACTAAAAAATCCTAAACTATGTAAAGAATTTTAGTGTTTTTGATGCTAATAACGTTTACTTGTGGTGAAGAATTTCTTATGAATTTATTGAATTAACTTAACAGTCTACTAGAATTAAAAGATTGCAGTAATGAAAGGTGTAGACTTTTTTTGTAAAACTTATGTAAATTTTTTTACATTTAATGTTTATTTTATTTTTTACATTTAATTCTTTATAAAAACCTTTAAGTTTAAACAGAAGTTTAAAACTAAAATTTAAATATGGCAGAAATTTTTGTTATCAACATAGTTTAAATTTTTCTGATTATCAAAGCATTTAATAAGTTTTGTTCTTTCATTTAGATTTAAGCAACAAAAATATGTACACTGGCTCTTCTTATGCAGCTTTTGAATGGAAAATTTTTTAAATATCAAAATTCACGTAAAAGTTTTGTGTAAAACAAATTCGTACGTATATTTGAAATGAAAAGTGTAATAACCATTTATAGTAAAGTTAGAAAACTATAGCTAAATAAACTTGTTTAAAATTAAAGTTACCTATATTTCTTTTTGCACTAACGAGGTCTTTTAACGAATCATAGTTTGCATCATAAAGTCTTGAAAGAATAAACTATAATATTTCTCCTCTATTAACTGAGATCCTTTTATTTTTTTAGTAAAAAAAGTGCTTTACTAACTTTATATACCAGCATTGAAGTCAAGTTACAAGTAGTTGTTGGTTGAGCGATCGTTAACCCGATTTGAATGCTTCAGGTAGTAAGATGAAGTCAAGCGATCAGCACTTTTTGTTGATAAAATTTTAGCAAATTATTTCAGCTAAAACTGTTCAGTATCTTATATCATTCTTTAACCTTTTTATGTACAAAAGTAGCTTGTACAAGAGATATGAATAAACTTTAAACGATTTAATTTTGAAAATTGCTTTCTTACAGTTATACTTCCGTAACAGAATGTTTTTATAAATATTAACGAATAGAATAAACTTAATTCAAAAAACATACATTTAATAAAATAGTTCTAATGTCATTAAAAACAAACACAAAGAACTGAAATATGGTTAGAAACATTGTTAGAAAAGTTATGCCTTGATGAAAATTCTTCTGTGCTGACCCAGTTTTTATCTGGTTACTAGTGTGCTTATTTTTACAGGTACTTTTGATTTTGCGACTGGAAAAAAACTTTAAGTTTCAAAAGTATCATAAAAGCACTATTTGCATAGTTTTAGATGATTCGAAGAAACTTTAACCTTACCTCCGACCGATTTTCTAATTACCATCCCAATGCAAAATATATAAATTTAATAAAACAATCCTTAGTAATTAAAAAGTACTAAAATTTAATTAAATGTAGAAAAAACAAATGTACATTACTAACTTAATACAAAAAGTTTAATATTTAAAACCAACCATGATTTAACTTCAAATTAACTTTTTTAATAATTAGCTTATAAATTAGTTCGTGTTGCACATTATAACAAATTTGTAAACAGTTTTTGTATGTTTGAATCTCTTAATTTCTATGATTATAGTATAGAAACCAAACTTCGTAATTAGTTTTAAATGACTTGATTCGCATATTTCTGGTTGAAATAATACTTTTGTTTTTAATTGGAATTTTTACATTTGTACTACTAAAACTTAAGTAATACAAAAGTAATCAAAAAAATACCAAATAAGTTTGAAATTAAAACGAAACAGTCAATAAAACCATTTTAGTAAGAGCCACAACTCTTAAAATATATATTAAAAGATAAATTAAACAGTTACTTTTGTTTAGGTTTTATTTAGTTTAAAGTGAAGTACTTGATTATGTTTGAGCAATGCGTATATTTAACTATTCCTTATTGTCAGTGATACACTAATTTAGAATTTAAGAAATTCTTAAGCGCATCTAACTTGTTGATTTACTTAGAGACCACTAAAAGTAAGAGTCAAAGAACATTAAAAAGGAAAATCAAATGTACCTGATCATATCAGTAATTGTAATAATTGTAAATGTATAAGAATAACGGTTAGCGATTTTGGTACTTAAAAGAATGTAAAAATAAGTTTGAGATTTTGTTCAGCAAAGCTGTTTTAGTTAAACGTTTTATATCAATTTTCAACAACAATTAACTGAACCAGATATTACCAACACATTATAAACTTTTAAATAGTTGTACATGTATCAGTTTACCATGTATGAAAAATTATGTGCATTGTTAATCTTGTAATATACTGTAGTACATAATTTAGTTATTTTAAAACTATTACATTTTATTAATTATTTGTCTTAAATATTTAGTTGTTTAACATTAATTTCTAAATATTTTGCACAGTTTTTTATTGACAATGACTTAAGAAAAATTGAGACGGCTTCTACGCGAAACAAACTATGAATTTGTAATTAGTATCTCTTTGAAGTGGTCTATTAGTATTTAAAAGCTCAAGTATCCCCTCCTATATTTTATTTTTCTTATACTTATTATGTATTTTCTTTTAAATCAAACTAACTATTTTTTGACGGTTTTAAGGAGAAATTAAAATTTATTGAAAAATATTTAAATTAAGATTAAAAAAGTATTTTAGTGGTAAAAGTTATATGATTATTTTAAATAAAAACAATCCACAAAGTTTTATTATTTTAATAAGAAAATTCTTCTATTTTTACAAAATGCTTGGTATAAGAAGATGATAACTCACCTGATATAGATGTTTTTAAGAAGTTGACCTGTGGTAGGGGTGCAGATTGATCAACAGTTAGGTTAATTCAACAAAAACCTAAAGTTTTTGATAAATATTTATTTAGAATAAAATAATTATAGTTAGATGAAATAAAAAACATTTAATTATACGTTTGAAGTATCATTGTATAATAATTAATACAAAATCATTGGTTTTAAGTTGACTGTTAACAACTTGAGTTAAAAATTTATAATAATAAAATAAATCTATAATTAAACTTTTATCCTTTATCATAAGAATATAATATATCTCTTTAAAAGCAACACTTAAAATTCGAAAAACACTTTAGTAAAATTCATTGTGTTGACGTTAGTTTGGTTTGAACGGCTTAAAAGAAATGATTTAATAAATAATTAAGTTCAGATACAATAACATGCTACATTTTAATTTTAGCAGTTGTAAGTAGTTCCACAAAATATTAAAATTTTTGGATATGTAATAAATTTTATGTTATTTTAGTTAACTTAAATATTCTTTTTAATAGTTATTATATACTATGCTGTAACTTATAAACCACCTTATTTACACTTCTTTAATTGTATCATAAAAAACAAGCTAAAAAAAAATTAAATCAATTACAACGTGTTAATAGAGAAATTTGTTTCTTAAACTGTAATTTATATTTATAATTTTTATAAGTATAATTAAATTATTACCATTAACGTACAATAAAATCTTGTTACTAATAATAAGACCTTTTTACTCATTTTAAAAGTTAAGAAGTAGGAGTATTTTTTACAGTTATACAAACTTTATACTCCGTTAAAAAAATTTCAAACTATTTATAGCACAATAGTTACGATCGTGTCATTATTTTATATACCAAAAATAAGCTAACTTATATTGGTTATAAAAACTATTTAAAAAACTAGTTTTGTTATTATACGTCTAACATAAAAACATTAATTAATTAAGTCCGGAAAACCTAAATTCTACCGCTGACGTGACTATTTTGGCCTATTTACAAATTGGCACGAAGACCAGGGACTAATTGTATTAATTTTCTGTATCCAGTTTTATTGTTGGTATTATTAACTTTAAATGTTTTTTTAACTGTATGATTTTTTAAAATGATTGGAGCAATCAATATTAAATTTATAATTATCCTTTGTTTTGCGATTTTTTGATGATAATCTCTCTGTGAATATGATAGTTTTTTGAAATGAAAGTAAAAATAAAAGCTTTAAATATGTTATAAGTACTTCTATAAAAGTTGAACTTTAGTTTTAAAAATCTTTTGAAAAAATTAACTCTATACGTTTGATCAGATATAAATCCGTGAGATCTCACAATCACTGTGAAGACGGGGCGTCATCTAGTGGTGTTTGAATTATGACGTCAATTGCAAACGTTCACTTATACGCTTGTGCTAGTCATCAAGGCTGAATGCTTAAGAAGCATTCAAATATATTGAATAAGGTAAGTATCACCAACAAGGAAGCAATTCCTTTTTTATAATTTCATGCTGATAATCAAACTTGCGCAACATACTTTTGCTTTTTAACTTTAAAACCGACACAGCTAAGGCAGCTTAATGAAATACTTGATATTTTGCATAGTTGTTTTCACGTTTACGTCTATATCGTAAAACTACTTAACACCTTAATGATTTTTTCTAATTGAAGACCTTTAAACTTTTAATATCTTACTTTTTAGAAACTAATATGCATTCAACTAGAAAATGATACACCTTAAGGATACTTAAAAAAATAGGTACGATATAAAAGTATTATTGACAATGTTAACATCTTAAAATGTAGTTAAAGTCTCAGATAACAGAAGGTATTTTAAACGGCCGAAATTGATCTGAACTAATACTTCATTGATAAAAGTTTGAAAAATGTCAAGTATGGGAAACTCCCCTTAGTTGATACTGGAAACTTCTAGTTGAAATTAAGAATAAGCAAAATATTAATATTTTTTTCAAATTGTTGCTTACAGAAGATTTAAAAGTGGTAGAGCATATGATTTTTAGCTTCCACATACAAAACTACACGAAAAAAAAAAAATGTTTAATTGCATTAAAATTAAGCAAGTTATGAGTATTAAAGTTTTTCAAGGTTGCCTTTTAATGGGACCCACATAAAAGGCGAAATAGGCCAACAAAAATTAATGAAAACATGTAAAAGTTTGTCAGGATGTAGCATAAGCATTAGGCTAAATGTGAAAAACTAAATTTTTGCAATAGCTGTTAAATTAACAGAGTATGAAGGGGTGGCCCAACCACTAATACTGACCAAAATTTAAAAAAATCCCACATGATTCTTAATAAAAATAATTTTGTTCATTAAAACGCACTGAAAATGCTCAGACTACGCTCACAATGACCGTGGTCTGCTTTCCAATAAGCTTTCGGGTGTACTTTTTGGGTCCGGAAAACCTAAATTCTACCGCTGACGTGACTATTTTGGCCTATTTACAAATTGGCACGAAGACCAGGGACTAATTGTATTAATTTTCTGTATCCAGTTTTATTGTTGGTATTATTAACTTTAAATGTTTTTTTAACTGTATGATTTTTTAAAATGATTGGAGCAATCAATATTAAATTTATAATAATCCTTTGTTTTGCGATTTTTTGATGATAATCTCTCTTTGAATATGATAGTTTTTTGAAATGAAAGTAAAAATAAAAGCTTTAAATATGTTATAAGTACTTCTATAAAAGTTGAACTTTAGTTTTAAAAATCTTTTGAAAAAATTAACTCTATACGTTTGATCAGATACAAATCCGTCAATTCTCACGATCACTGTGAAGACGGGGCGTCATCTAGTGGTGTTTGAGTTATGACGTCAATCGCAAACGTTCACTTATTAGCTTGTGCTAGACATTAAGGCTGAATGCTTAACAAGCATTCAAATATATTGAATAAGGTAAGTATCACCAACAAGGAAGCAATTCCTTTATTATAATTTCATGCTGATCATCAAACTTGCTCAACATACTTTTGCTTTTTAACTTTAAAACCGACACAGCTAAGGCAGCTTAATGAAATACTTGATATTTTGCTTAGTTGTTTTCACGTTTACGTCTATATCGTAAAACTATTTAACACCTTAATGATTTTTTCTAATTGAAGACCTTTAAAATTTTAAGATCTTACTTTTTAGAAACTAATATGCATTCAACTAGAAAATGATACACCTTAAGGATACTTAAAAAAATAGGTACGATATAAAAGTATCATTGACAATGTTAACATCTTAAAATGTAGTTAAAGTCTCAGATAACAGAAGGTATTTTAAACGGCCGAAATTGATCTAAACTAATACTTCCTTGATAAAAGTTTGAAAAATGTCAAGTATGGGAAACTCCCCTTTGTTGATACTGGAAACTTCTAGTTGAAATTAAGAATAAGCAAAATATCAATATTTTTTTAAATTGTTGCTTACAGAAGACTTAAAAGTGGTAAAGCATATAATTTTTAGCTTCCACATACAAAACTACACAAAAAAAAAATAACAGTTTAATTGCATTAAAATTGAGCAAGTTATGAGTATTAAAGTTTTTCAAGGTTGCCTCTTAATGGGACCCACATAAAAGGCGAAATAGACGAACAAAAATTAATTAAAGCATGTAAAAGTTTGTCAGGACGAAGCATAAGCATTAGGCTAAATGTGAAAAACTAAATTTTTGCAATAGCTGTCAAATTAACAGAGTATGAAAGGGTGGCCCAACCACTAATACTGACCAAAATTTAAAAAAATCCCACATAATGCTCAATAAAAATAATTTTGTTCATTAAAACGCACTAAAAATGCTCAGACTACGCTCACAATGACAATGGTCTGCTTTCCAAAAAGTTTTAGGGCGTGCTTGTAGGGTCCGGAAAACCAAAATTCTACCGCTGACGTGACTATTTTGGCCTATTTACAAATTGGCACGAAGACCAGGGACTAATTGTATCAATTTTCCGTATCCAGTTTTATTGTTGGTATTATTAACTTTAAATGTTTTTTTAACTGTATGATTTTTTAAAATGATTGGAGCAATTAATATTAAATTTATAATTATCCTTTGTTTTGCGATTTTTTGATGATAATCTCTCTGTGAATATGATAGTTTTTTGAAATGAAAGTAAAAATAAAAGCTTTAAATATGTTATAGGTACTTTAGTTTTAAAAATCTTTTGAAAAAATTAACTCTATACGTTTGATCAGATACAAATCCGTCAATTCTCACAATCACTGTGAAGACGGGGCGTCATCTAGTGGTGTTTGAGTTATGACGTCAATCGCAAACGTTCACTTATACGCTTGTGCTAGTCATTAAGGCTGAATGCTTAACAAGCATTCAAATATATTGAATAAGGTAAGTATCACCAACAAGGAAGCAATTCCTTTATTATAATTTCATGCTGATCATCAAACTTGCGCAACATACTTTTGCTTTTTAACTTTAAAACCGACACAGCTAAGGCAGCTTAATGAAATACTTGATATTTTGCTTAGTTGTTTTTACGTTTACGTCTATATCGTAAAACTACTTAACACCTTAATGATGTTTTCTAACTGAAGACCTTTAAAATTTTAATATCTTACTTTTTAGAAACTAATATGCATTCAACTAGAAAATGATACACCTTAAGGATACTTAAAAAAATAGGTACGATATAAAAGTATCATTGACAATGTTAACATCTTAAAATGTAGTTAAAGTCTCAGATAACAGAAGGTATTTTAAACGGCCGAAATTGATCTAAACTAATACTTCCTTGATAAAAGTTTGAAAAATGTCAAGTATGGGAAACTCCCCTTTGTTGATACTGGAAACTTCTAGTTGAAATTAAGAATAAGCAAAATATTAATATTTTTTTAATTTGTTGCTTACAGAAGACTTAAAAGTGGTATAGCATATAATTTTTAGCTTTCACATACAAAACTACACGAAAAAAAAAAACAGTTTAATTGCATTAAAATTGAGCAAGTTATGAGTATTAAAGTTTTTCAAGATTGCCTCTTAATGGGACCCACATAAAAGACGAAATAGACCAACAAAAATTAATGAAAACATGTAAAAGTTTGTCAGGACGTAGCATAAGCATTAGGCTAAATGTGAAAATCTAAATTTTTGCAATATCTGTCAAATTAACAGAGTATGAAGGGGTGGCCCAACCACTAATACTGACAAAAATTTAAATAAATTCCACATAATGCTTAATAAAAAAAAAATTGTTCATTAAAACGCACTAAAAATGCTCAGACTACGCTCACAATGACAATGGTCTGCTTTCCAAAAAGTTTTAGGGCGTGCTTGTAGGGTCCGGAAAACCAAAATTCTACCGCTGACGTGACTATTTTGGCCTATTTACAAATTGGCACGAAGACCAGGGACTAATTGTATCAATTTTCCGTATCCAGTTTTATTGTTGGTATTATTAACTTTAAATGTTTTTTTAACTGTATGATTTTTTAAAATGATTGGAGCAATTAATATTAAATTTATAATTATCCTTTGTTTTGCGATTTTTTGATGATAATCTCTCTGTGAATATGATAGTTTTTTGAAATGAAAGTAAAAATAAAAGCTTTAAATATGTTATAGGTACTTTAGTTTTAAAAATCTTTTGAAAAAATTAACTCTATACGTTTGATCAGATACAAATCCGTCAATTCTCACAATCACTGTGAAGACGGGGCGTCATCTAGTGGTGTTTGAGTTATGACGTCAATCGCAAACGTTCACTTATACGCTTGTGCTAGTCATTAAGGCTGAATGCTTAACAAGCATTCAAATATATTGAATAAGGTAAGTATCACCAACAAGGAAGCAATTCCTTTATTATAATTTCATGCTGATCATCAAACTTGCGCAACATACTTTTGCTTTTTAACTTTAAAACCGACACAGCTAAGGCAGCTTAATGAAATACTTGATATTTTGCTTAGTTGTTTTTACGTTTACGTCTATATCGTAAAACTACTTAACACCTTAATGATGTTTTCTAACTGAAGACCTTTAAAATTTTAATATCTTACTTTTTAGAAACTAATATGCATTCAACTAGAAAATGATACACCTTAAGGATACTTAAAAAAATAGGTACGATATAAAAGTATCATTGACAATGTTAACATCTTAAAATGTAGTTAAAGTCTCAGATAACAGAAGGTATTTTAAACGGCCGAAATTGATCTAAACTAATACTTCCTTGATAAAAGTTTGAAAAATGTCAAGTATGGGAAACTCCCCTTTGTTGATACTGGAAACTTCTAGTTGAAATTAAGAATAAGCAAAATATTAATATTTTTTTAATTTGTTGCTTACAGAAGACTTAAAAGTGGTATAGCATATAATTTTTAGCTTTCACATACAAAACTACACGAAAAAAAAAAACAGTTTAATTGCATTAAAATTGAGCAAGTTATGAGTATTAAAGTTTTTCAAGATTGCCTCTTAATGGGACCCACATAAAAGACGAAATAGACCAACAAAAATTAATGAAAACATGTAAAAGTTTGTCAGGACGTAGCATAAGCATTAGGCTAAATGTGAAAATCTAAATTTTTGCAATATCTGTCAAATTAACAGAGTATGAAGGGGTGGCCCAACCACTAATACTGACAAAAATTTAAATAAATTCCACATAATGCTTAATAAAAAAAAAATTGTTCATTAAAACGCACTGAAAATGCTCAGACTACGCTCACAATGACCGTGGTCTGCTTTCCAATAAGCTTTCGGGTGTGCTTTTTGGGTCCGGAAAACCTAAATTTTACTGCTGACGTGACTATTTTGGCCTATTCACAAATTGGAACGAAGACCAGGGACTAATTGTATTAATTTTCTGTATCCAGTTTTATTGTTTGCATATTAACTTTAAATGTTTTTTTAACTGTATGATTTTTTGGAATGATTGAAGCAATTAATATTAAATTTATAATTATCCTTTGTTTTGCGATGTTTTGATGATAATCTCTCTGTGAATATGATAGTTTTTTGAAATGAAAGTAAAAATAAAAGCGTTAAATATGTTATAAGTACTTCTATAAAAGTTGAACTTTAG
Source organism: Thalia democratica (assembly GCF_965202585.1). NCBI lineage: Eukaryota > Metazoa > Chordata > Thaliacea > Salpida > Salpidae > Thalia > Thalia democratica. The sequence continues at coordinate 72,984 of NW_028139354.1, read as the reverse complement.
TTTTGAACATCTTTTGAAAAAATTAACTCTATACGTTTGATCAGATACAAATCCGTGAATTCTCACAATCACTGTGAAGACGGGGCGTCATCTAGTGGTGTTTGAGTTATGACGTCAATCGCAAACGTTCACTTATACGATTGTGCTAGTCATTAAGGCTGAATGCTTAACAAGCATTCAAATATATTGAATAAGGTAAGTATCACCAACAAGGAAGCAATTCCTTTATTATAATTTCATGCTGATCATCAAACTTGCGCAACATACTTTTGCTTTTGAACTTTAAAACCGAAACAGCTAAGGCAGCTTAATGAAATACTTGATATTTTGCTTAGTTGTTTTCACGTTTACGTCTATATCGTAAAACTACTTAACACCTTAATGATTTTTTCTAATTGAAGACCTTTAAAATTTTAATAGCTTACTTTTTAGAAACTAATATGCATTCAACTAGAAAATGATACACCTTAAGGATACTTAAAAAAATAGGTACGAAATAAAAGTATCATTGACAATGTTAACATCTTAAAATGTAGTTAAAGTCTCAGATAACAGAAGGTATTTTAAACGGCCAAAATTGATCTTAACTAATACTTCCTTGATAAAAGTTTGAAAAATGTCAAGTATGGGAAACTCCCCTTTGTTGAAACTGGAAACTTCTAGTTGAAATTAAAAATAAGCAAATTATTAATATTTTTTTTTAAATTGTTGCTTACAGAAGACTTAAAAGTTGTAGAGCATATAATTTTTAGCTTCCACATACAAAACTACACAAAAAAAAAAACAGTTTAATTGCATTAAAATTGAGCAAGTTATGAGTATTAAAGTTTTTCAAGGTTGCCTCTTAATGGGACCCACATAAAAGGCGAAATAGACGAACAAAAATTAATTAAAGCATGTAAAAGTTTGTCAGGACGTAGCATAAGCATTAGGCTAAATGTGAAAAACTAAATTTTTGCAATAGCTGTCAAATTAACAGAGTATGAAGGGGTGGCCCAACCACTAATACTGACCAAATCTTAAAAAAATCCCATATGATTCTTAATAAAAATAATTTTGTTCATTAAAACGCACTGAAAATGCTCAGACTACGCTAACAATGACCGTGGTCTGCTTTCCAATAAGCTTTCGGGTGTGCTTTTTAGGTCCGGAAAACCTAAATTCTACCGCTAACGTGACTATTTTGGCCTATTTACAAATTGGCACGAAGACCAGGGATAATACGTCAGCGGTACACTTTAGCTAATTAACTACTGTCATTTGCTGTAAGTTTGTCAGTAAACTCTAAACAAGTCTCATTTTCCAATATTCTAAATATTTTACTTTTGAAATAAGATGCTTGAATTAAATATACATTATCTATAAAAAGCTTTTTAGGAACTGAAAATGTTCTTCCTCGGGAGTCATTAAGACTAACTGTTTATTTTTCTTCACGTCAACCAGGGGCGTCGCGTGGGGTGTTGCACTGCCGCAACTGCACCACCTTGAAATTTTGTAAGAAAAAAAAAAGTATCTGTAGCGTTTTCGTTATTTTTTAGAACGAAATCTCTTTTAAAACTCCAATTTTGAAAACGACCATTTTGCCCACTTCACTGCCGCAAACTCTTAGCTGACTGCCGCAAATGAACTCAAAAAAGCAAAATTTCTTCAAAAATTACCGCAAAATGAATATCTTGCGGTAAGTAAACTAAGTTTAAAATTCCCTAAAACAGGACATGCTTAAGTGTCATCTACAAGCTATTGTAAACATAAAATAAAAACAAAGCTAAGCTACTGCAAAGGATTAAACTTGAGTTTATATACCCACATGGTTTTTTTTAAATTTAACAGATCACTTCTATTAAAACTGGACAATAAAAGAACAAAACTAGTCATAAATTAAATATTTTGAAAAAAAAAGATAAGAACCTTAAATCACTGAAGTCTAAGAAATTTGATTTTTTATTTTAATCTGCATACATAAACTTAATTATAATTGATTATTGTTATCATAAAATTAATAAAATATTTAATTAAATTATATTTAAATGTAAAGTTTAAGTTTTGAGAAAAAATAAGAAGTTTATTATTAACTTCTAGTTCACTAGAAAAATAATTTAGACTTATATTAAATGAAAACTAGTATTATTGAAACAGTCACATATTTAAATTAAGTAAATAGTCTTAACTTAGAAACTTTGATTACTTAGAGTAGTTTAACATTTTAGGAAAATTTAGTCTACTTTATATGACTTTTGGTTTAATTCTTTCATAAACAAAGCAAAAGTTTTAGATAAAATTGTTGAAACATGGTTGCCTTGCCTCATAATCAGGATAACTTAGAAATGTTAAAAACTCAAGATGACCCAAGATAAATTAAAACAGACCAAATTATAAAAATATTCAGGCTGACTAAAGCAGTTTTAGTTTTTTACTCTGAAAATAACAAGCTTATCTAAAATTAAAAAACAAGTGTTTTACCCCTATGGCCACATGAAAACTAACTAACCAATTTTTTACTGCAATAAGGGTTACTTATTTATAAACTATCTTTAAAATTCTTTAAAAGTTCAACAGCCTCACCAACTAAACTTAATAAAATTGAGTTCCTGAGAAAAATACTGTCATCAAAATGAAAAACATATTAAAATTAAATAAAAAAAAGATACCCCTTTAAACTATTGAATTTTAAACCTCCAAAAAAAAACATTAAAATTAGAAAAAAAGTTAATAAAAATCTTAATGTTTGTAAAAAAATAAGTGCAAAATAGTGAGGGGTAAGGGGGGAAGGTTTATAGGCACTTTTTTACATGTTGTTCTTATTTTAACTTTTTCAAAAAGCTAATAGTTACTCTTTAATAAACTTGAAATTTCCAATTAAACTTTTAGTTACACCCGGTCAAAGCCAGAGAGTACAATGATTTATTATATAAGGAGCAAATCAAAACAGCAAAAGTTAACAATTTTACTGAAAACCTATATTCTCCATCATTCTTAAAGAAATTTTTATCAAACTTTTTCATCCTAAGTTTTATAAAATTTGTTTACTTTTGTTGAAGAGAAATTTTAAATTTTTAAGTATCAATATATATGTTTATATATACAAAAAAAAAACTTTTGTTATAATTTTTTTTTCTTAGTCTTTCAAATATCTATTTCAGCAATTTGTTTTTTTTTATAAAAGAAACATCTAAAGATTTTGTGGCCAACTTATAAAAAAAAAGATATGATTTTAGTGATTTGATTTATTTCTTGTTTGAGATTATATTTTATTAATAAGGATTCCTTTGTACCTCTGACTGTGAGTTACCATATCTCAAAAGTTAATATTAATTTTTTATATTGATAAAAGATGAGTTGTAGTTAAATTAAAACTTAATAAAGTAATTTCAGTCAAATAATTCTAAAGTAGATTTTAAGGGCATAAAAGGGGGGGGGGTAAAACATTTTTTTGAGCGCTGTTTTAGTTTGTGCCTCCCATATTGAACCTTTTATTGCCTTTGACTTTGACCAGCTATATCTAAAAAAATATATTGAGTTTTTAAAATCTGTAAAAAGTTATTTTCTTAAATAATTTTTTTTTAATAAATGTTTTATTTTTAAACAAAATTTCCCAAGTTACATTAACAATTTAAATGTAATTGTTGTAGAAAAAGTTCTTTATTTAAGATAAAGAAAGAGTTTTAAAGAAGGGGATTATTTTTAAAATTCTGCACCACCTAAAAAAAATACCACGCGACGCCACTGACGTCAACTAAAGTATACCAATGTGTATTTGATACTTTATACTTCGGTAGATTCTCTCTAAAACCTACAACTACTTGTGATTCTGTTTTCCACAAATAATCAATTAAATCGTTTAAATTAAACTCACAATGCTTATCGTGTGTTTTGAAAGTTCTTGCAGATAGTTTACAAAGATTTCAAAAAAACTGTTAAAAAAACAAGTCAATATTTTAAACAGAGCAGCACCCCATGAAGAATGGCATTTTCCATCGAAAAGCAGATTAACCAAAACTTTTTCTAATAAAAGACCAACAAAACACTCATTTGAACTCTTTGAGTAAATAAGTCCTTCTCCGTCACTTTTCAAATCAGCGTCAACAACAACTTTGTGGAGCCTTCCGAATTTGTAAAGATTAAACACAAACTTTGAAGGAGATTTTGCTTTTAAATTCACCTTTAAGTTCTGACCATTCGGAACTACTTTGTTGTACAACTCTCGATTGCCATCCAGTGTTGACATAGAAGCTACAATGTCACAGTTTCTTAATATTCTGCTTAATAAAGTTTTGTTCGGTTACATTGTCGAAAAAGTTTTTATTTTTGTTTGCATTGTAAAAGTCTATAAAAGGTATTCTTTTAGACACCAGTTCTGTTGCAACTATCTTCGACAAATTTTAAAAAATTTTCGTGCTAATTTAAACATTATCTGATAATAGAAGATAAATTAATTTCTTTGTTTGAGTAAGTTTATTTTTTTATTGTAAGACCGTTAATCAGGTAGTTGAAATGATAGTTTGAAAAATGTTAACAACACAATATGCGAATTTTACTAAAAGTAGGTTATGCACACAAAAGTCGTATCATTAAATCTAAATAATTCTTTGTTAGAAGAATATTTTCTATTTTAGGTACAAATTGTTTAATTTATAAAATCTTTTTTAATCAAACAGGAAAAAAGTTTAAAACAAGTTCCTAAAATTACTAAAAATTTATCAAGTATGGTACCAAATGGTATTTTTTTAGTTCAGTTTTTTTTTTAATATTCATATTTTTGTTTAAAACTTATTGCTTGGAATATGAATAAGCAGAATTATCTAAGTTTCCTTAAATATCTGTCTAGGACATAAAACCAATAAACATAACTTTTTTTTGTACAATTAGAATAGCTGTCATTTCGAATATATTAATTTACATAAGCATGATATTTAGGCTAGAACTTTTAAAAATCAAGCTCAGTGTTCAGATTTTAATATTGTTTTGGCTACCCTACAACTTAGTGTATAACTAGAATATGGTTAACTTGAAACGAAACTATCAGTAATTTTATAATACTAGTGTAAGAGGAACTTGACTGTGATTAAAACAATGAAAAATGTTTAAAACACTATAAAGACTGACTAAAATTTATTTTATTTATGATCAAAACTATTCATGTCTAGGCTTTAAGATTTTGCTTTTTTAAGCAAGTACAAAATTACACTCGTTTACTGAGTTTTTTAAGCATCAAGAAAATAGTTTGAGACATTTAGTTTCTAGTAAACAGAAATTTCGTAAAATCAAAAGCTTGATTATCAATATTTCCATAGTTTAACATTAACTAACTGATTATATATTTATGAACTAGCTTATTTTGTTCAAATAATGCTAATAACAATATTAATCTTAAGATTTAGATATTACACAAAACTTTTTTCTAAATTCTATATTAATGTCGACAAAACTTTGTTTTTATGTGAAAACTTACTAATATACTTTATTTTGAGGAAGTATAAATTGCAGAACTTTTTTTGTCATTTTAAATAGATTTAATATTATATTAGAAATAGTAATTAACAAATTAAAGTTTCATCAAACATACTTCAAAAGTAATTTTTTAACACAAAAGTATTTAACTTACAAAGTTCATTAAAAATATATTTTTAAGATAATCTTTTATGATAGTTTAAACATTTTAATTTAATCAATGTTAGTCAAAACTACAATAAACTATGAAAACACTCTTTTAACAATTAAAAAAAATTAAAAGTCAAAATGACTAAAAAGATATGAACCTGTAGTTTATTTTAGTTTTAATGTAACACTGATTTTTTTCTCATTATAAAATACAAGAAATTGCTACTAAAATATTTAATTAAAATTAAACTTATTTAAAACTATACTAAGATTTATAAAAAACATTTTTATTTCTTAAATCAAGATATTCTTTTATCCGTATTTTGTTGCTACTTTCAGCTTTAAGAACAAAATTTTCCATTTTTCTAAATAAATTATAGTATTCTGTTCTCGGAGGACAATTTAACATCAGTACTAAAGTGCCTTTTTTCAAAACATTAAACACTTCAAAACCAGTTTTACTTAGTATAAACACTTTTAATAGTAGGTTTAGTGGAATTTTTAAAACCAGAAAACAGAGTTTTTCTTTCAGAAAAAACTAATACTTCTTTTAGAGCAAGTCGTTTTTTGTCAATAACCATACTACATTCAAAAACTTTAAAATAATACTTAATCTCATATATTTGTCTGTTTTCTCTTTGTAATGGAATACCAGATTTACAGCTGTTCTATTTAGTTGAATATCAAATATTATAAAATCAGTCAATCAGAAAACAATTTGATCTGAATAAGGTTTACATTTAAAGGTTTATACATATAAAACAGGCCACATTGTGATTTCAGTGATTACCTAGTCAAGACTTTTCCAGATGGATCTCAAGAACTGAACTTATTTATTATTATGTTATTTATTGTAATTTTTTTTGTACAGTGTTTTGAAATTTATTTATTGATTGTAATTCCAAGTAGTTAATTCTTAATTTAATTCTACAATGTTATAGTATATTCCTGTTATATTTAATTCTTGTGTAATTTTTCATGCCTAGAGTTTGTAAGTAGTATGGAATACCTTTAAGTATCACCTAGTTAAGGGTGTCAAATTTTTTTTTGAAATGGCCCTCTTTAAAGAAATTAAAAAAGCTATGGCCACTCAACAAAACTATTTAAAAAACTACCATTAAAAGCACATTTAACCTTTTATTTTGCATTACATCGACAGCTCTAGAATATCTAGTGTAAGTTTTAAAACATCTAAGACTTTTTTTTTGGTCTACATCAACAACTCCAGAATATATCTGAGTATCTGTCATAGCCCATTTTGAAAAACCCTGATTTATTTCTAAGTTTGTTCTTAGTTAAATTTTAGTCTTGGTTTTTAGCGTTGTTGTACTTTACAGCATATCCTCAAAAAAAATTATATTAATTTGGTATACTGATATATTACACTTGAGTATAAAAACTGAAGTTAATCCAACATTCAAAAAAACTTTAAAAAGCTTGATTTAAGTTTATATTATAATTTCTTAACCATATATAGTTTAAACAATAACAGTTGTTATTTGTTTTACTGTTTTAGTATAAACTGTAATTAATATAAATAACTTTATATTGTTATTTTATTGTTAAGTGTTTTAAAAACAAATGTCACATATAAATTGTTAATCATTAGAACACAAGCTGTGCAAAATATTAAGGAGCTTAAAATTTAAAGATATTTTTAAGAATAACATGTCATCTAAAAGTATAACATTGTTAAGTTATACATATTTTAAATAACAAAACTTTTTTTTCAAGCATCATGGTAAAAATATGCTGCTTTTATAAAACCATAAAAAGTCAAACATTCCTAATAACATTCATTGTTTATATACCTTTACTGTTTATAATTTTTTTTTAAGAACATAGAATACTTAAGAGTAAAGTCTGCAATTAAATAAATCTTAGACGATTTGATTTTTATTTATAACAGGTTCTCCCAAACTTTATTTTAAATCGCCTCCTTTAAAAAAATTAAAAAAGCTATTGTCTATAAATTAACTATTAAATAAACTATTATCTATTTAGTCTACTCTAGGAAACCCTGGCTTATAAATTATTCCCAATTTTTCCAAAAATTACAGCAACTATCTTAGTGCTACATTTCATACAAAAATTAATTTAAAAACAAGTTTTTAATTATCAGTTTAAACATTTTTAATTTACTAGCCAAAATGAGTGATAACTTAAGAAAAAAAAGAAACCACTTTTATTTTAGTTGTTTAAGTCTCTGTATAGTTTGTAATGTAATACCAGTTTCACTGCTGTTCAATTTTGTTGAACATCAAATATTATATAATCAGTCAACCAGAAAGCAAGTGTACATTTTAAAGATATAGTACCATATACCAGCCATAGTGTAATTGCAGTGAGATTCTAGTCAGTCCTTTCAGATGGAGTTCCAGAACTGAACGTATTTGTTCTTATATTGTTTATGTAAAGTTCATTTTTAGATAATGTTTATTACTTATATTTTGATTCTAATTCCACGTAGTTAATTCTTAATTAAATTATACATTGTTATTGTATATTGCTGTTAGATTCAGGGTTGCCAAAAAACTTGAAAACATGGAATAACCTGGAAAACCTGGAACTTGATAATCTAGGCTAAAAAACAAGGGAAAACCTGGAGTTAGAGAAATTTAAAAAAAAATCTAGAAAAACTTACAATTTTAAATAAAAATCACTGAAAAACCTGGAAAAATTTATTTTAAACAGTTTTTACACTTTATGTAGAAAAATTTTGATTTTTCACAAAAAATCTTCTATATAAATAAAAAACTTTTGCCATTTTCAATAATTTTTTTAACACATTTGAAGTACCTTTACAGTATATTTTTAATGTTTTTATACTATTTAATACATTTTACCATAAACCTAACTTTAAACTAATAATAGAACCAAAATTGTGTACTTCTAAAAACCTGGAGGAAAATTTGCAAAAAAAATAGGCAACCCTGTAGATTTAATTCTTGTTTAAAAGTTTAGACAACATTTAAAGTGTTTTCAAAAATAAGATCTTTTTTATTATTTAGTGTTTTAAATTCTCTACATAAAATATAACCACTAATACTCATGTCTAATTTATATAAGTTCTGTCTAATATTTTAAAGTATCATTTAGTTCTAAATTAAGTTTGAATCTAATTATGGTTTTTAGTTTAGGGTTTGTACACAATAGTTTTACCTTACAATATTTTTTTAAAAGTTTAGAAATAAAAGTTTATATCATTAATTATCTTTAAATGAAATTCGTGTGTTTTTTAATGTCTATTATGACACTTTAAATTAAAAGCCTAAAACTGTTTGTTAACAAATTTAATATATTAGTATTTAACTTCCTTAGTTTTAACCTGGTATTTTATTAGGTCAAATATAGTTGCGCTTGTCATTAAGTTTTTTGGTAATTTTTATACCAAGAGTAATAATATAATTTAAGATAGCTTCAAAATTTTTTGATTGGATAGACATCAAATTTTTTATTTTTGTATTTTTAATAGTTAGTAACTTTTTAAATAATTTAAAAGTTAAGACTTAATAAGTCAAATGGTGCTTAATTTTAGTTAATCTTTAGTGGTATGTTGTCAAAATAATTGGTCTGAACATTAACATAGTTTCTACAACTAAACAATTATTGTTAAAATAACAATATACTATTTTTTTTCTGGTTTTTAGTGCACAATTTTTTTTAATGATTTTTGTTGAAGTTACTGCATTGTTTTGTTTCAAATAGGCTATCATTGGTTTTAAACTTTCTTTTTGAAGTACTAATGAGCTACTATTTGTTAAATGACTAAAACTTTTTATTGTGTAGAGTACTTCTTTAGGCTGTTTTTTAATACTTCTGTTCTAAAAATTTGACATTTAAAGAAATAAAGAAAAAACAGAAGCCTTTAAAAGAAGCATAGGTAAAGTTTCATTCAAAATTAGTAACTAGTCAAAAATTAGCGGGCACACAAAACAGATGTGACATATTTTTTTTAATTCTCAGAACATAAATCAAAAATACATACATTTTTTGATTTTTTTTTAATTTTCATTAGTGAATAACCTTTGTTGGTGAGTAATTTTTATTGTATAAAGTTTATATTTATTGAGGTATAAGCTATTTTGGTTTTTTAACTAATAGTCTTCTTGCTTAGCCGGAAAATCAATTCTTTAGAAATTCTATATTTACTCAATAATAAAGACATTATGTTAAACTTTTTTAAAGAAAAAAAATCTTACTTAAATTATTTTTTTAAAGTATGTTGCGAGAACTAAAGTTATTTCAACCCTTTTGTGGTTTCTTGGTTCTCGCGACATATGAAAAAAAATTAAATAAGTATTTCTAATTTTTTTTTTATAATGATAAATATTTTTTTAAATATGTTTTATCAAATTAATCGTTTACTTTTTTTTATCATTATAAATAAAAGATATCTATATTCGAGAGTGATATTAGATTTTCTTATTATTGGTTTTTGATTAACCAACAAGGCCCTAATTTTAGAAAAAAACTTATAAACCAAAAATGGCCTATATCACAAAAAGTACAAGGTTTATATAAAAATAAGTTCAGGCACAAATAAAATTAATCCACTAAAGAAAAAATAGTTAAAAAATATAGACATTTATTGAGATGTTTTACAAGAATTTATAAAAATAAAAAAGGTCCAATTATTTGTATGGGATCTAGCACCAACTCAGGAAACAAAATCTTAAAAACAAAGTTAATTTTAAATGTATTATTGAGCAACAAAAATATGTAGAAGATATTTTTTAAGAGCAAAGATAAAATAAGTTGTTCTGTTTTGGAATTTTTAGTCAACAAAATACTTAAAAATTTTCTGATTTTAGAATGATTGTTAGATACCTTATAAGTATTCTAACAAAGCCATTTTTTGTCACATAAAAACTAATCGATCTCTCCAGTTGAAATATGTAATAAAAAAAAAAAGAATATGTTTAATATTTAAAAACCATAATGAATTATACGCAACTGATATTTTTCAGATTTTAAGTATAAAAGTAATTAATTACCTATAAACAATGTATAAGTTAGTAAAAGTAGCAAGAAACGCTAAAAAGAAAATTAGAGAAAAAATTTCAAACTTTTATAGTAAAGAAGGTTAGAAGGTTTTATGTATAATTAATATTTGTAAAAACATTCTAAGGTAAACAAATATTCTAAATATTTTAATGCGACTAAAACATGTAGAATGTTATTTAAAGCCTTTCTTCACATTAGTTTTTTTTTTGTAAACTTACTAAGTTATGGTACACCTAATAAGCAATCTTATTGATTTAATGAAAAACTACCGCCATGTTTTAAAAAGATTAATTTCAGTTTATGTGGTGGCAAAATTCTAGATGTTCCATTATCAATTTATATATAAGCTAAGCTTATAAGGCTAAATAATATGTTTTTTAAATGTTTTTTATATGAAACAGAAATTGATGAAAACGAGCTTCTTTCAAATTTAAAGCTGAATAAGCTGACATTAAACGAAATCGAGCATGTAAAGTTATCTGATTTCACCCGCGATAAGCTATCAGTTGAAAATGTTCTCACCTTTTACAGTTTATTTAAACTTTACGGAACAAGCAGCGTTGCCAGCAAGGCGTGTTTGGATTACGTCGAACGTTGCTTTCCTATGGTGGTCGAGACTGAAAACTTTTTGCATTTAGACCTCGATCTGGTCGCACGAATACTCGCGAGGTCCGGCTGAACGTTCACTCGGAAGTCGAAGTCTTAAACGCGGCCAGCCGCTGGGTGGAGCACAACAGCGAAATGCGCAGCAAGCACGCGAAGCGGTTGCTGTTGAAAGTTCGCTTCAACCTGATGTCGGTTCACGCGTTGAGACACGCTTTGCACCGCACCTCGTCTTTAACTGGAAACAAGGAATGCGTTGAAGAGTTGAAAGAAGCTCTGGTAAGCGGGGAAACATTTAGTCGAAACAAGTCAAGCGTCTACCAATCAGAAAGGTGCTGTATCCAAAACAACTTTAAAATACTTGTGTGCGGTGGTGAACAGTATTTTAATTTTAACTACTTCGGTTTTAGAAGCAGTAGCAGAGCTGTGAAAAAGATGTATCAAGTCGACGGAAGAAACTTAAAAAAATGAAAGCTCTCGCTCCGATGAAGCAAGAAAGAAAGTACTTCAAGGCGGTCTGCTTGAAAGGGGAAGTTTACGTGCTCGGCGGCCGCGACAGAAACTCAAACGTGATCAGGTCCGTCGAAAAGTATTCGCCTTCCGTGGACAAATGGACCAGAGTGGTCGAGATGATCGACGAACGGGTATTGTACTGCGCCTGCGCCTTCATGGACAAAATACTTGTCTTCGGCGCGTACTACAGCGAAGGCGCTGGCCTCGTGACCTCTTCTTGTTTGCAGCTCGACGGGAAGAATTGGAAGGAGTTGGCTAGGATGAGGGTGGCGAGATGCTCGGCTGCCTGCGCTGTTTTTCGCGGCAACGTTGTGGTTTCGGGCGGATTGGACAACGGCGGAAACCGTTTGCGGTCGGTGGAGGCGTATGACGTCATCGCTGACGTTTGGCAATCGATGCCGGGAATGATCAGCGGCAAGATCAGTCACAGCATGGCCGCTTCGAAGGGCAAGCTGTTTGTTTTTGGGCGCGGAGCCGAAGCTTGCGAAGTGTTCGCGAGAGGTTTGACGCTCTGCACTCGCCGTTTCACCTAAAACCGAACAGGGCCGTGTTGGTCGGAAACAAGTTTGTGATAACCCAGAAAATGGATGAGCTTGTGTACTGTTACGATACTGATAAAGACGATTGGTCAAAAGTGGATTGTGAATTCACAAGCTACTTAAATAGCTATTCAAGCGTTAAAGTGCCATGGTACTGATGTGGTACTGAAGATGACAATGTACTGGAGTAAAAAGAATCAATCGTTGTTTTACTCGTACAACATACGTTTATATTTATATAAGTTTGGTTTTTGAAAATGCTAGATAATTAGACTAAATGTGTTTTAACAATTAATCTAACGTTATTTTTAGAAAACGTTTTATCTATTTTTTCATGTTTTTTTTTTCAAAATAAAACTTTTGATTTCACTTTCAAATCTGCACTTTAGAATGTGTAAGTGTACGGATAAATTTCTTTTAAAAGAAAACATTTAAAAATTTGTTTGTTTTTGCGTAGAAATACAATAAAAACATACTAAAAATAGAAAAATTATCGTTTAGAATTAATAAACTATTTAATATATTAAAATTATTTATATATTTCAAAAAAAAAGTTTATTTAAAGCAAAATAATTTTTAAGGAAAAAATAAGTATTTCAAATTTGTAATGAAAAATAAGAACTAAAGATAACGTTCTTAAACTGTCTAATTTATCTAGTTTGATCTGTCTGAATTTTAAAAACAAAAGATATAACTTTGTACAAGACTTTTACTTCACTTTATAATGTGTTTTTTTAAAGGTTATTTAGAAATTATTAAATTTGAGCAACTAAGATATGTACTACCAAAATTAAAAAGTCTAGGCAAGGCACGCGTTCATGGGAAAAAAATATTTTATGCTTGTTTTGTTTGTAAACACTGTTTTTAGGTTTAAAAATGTTTTGTTTGGATTTTTTTGTATAACTTTTTCTTCAGTGCGACATATAAAAATAATATCAACTAATAAAAACAAAAAGATAGTTTTTATTTTAATAATAATTTAAGTTTTGTAAGCACTGATGAGCTCATCGAGCGGAACATTGCTCGTAGAATGAATTATAAATATATACTTAGCATATTTGTTATCCTTTTGAAAGTGGAAATATCCAATGATTTCTTCAAAACAAGCAAAGGCATAAAATAACATTTGATTTCAAATTATGTTCTTAAATCTGTTTGCACACAATTAAATGTATATTTTTCAATTACCATTTCTTACAGTCCGATTTTCGTTTTTCGACACAAAAAGCGAAATTGATTGCAATTTTTTTTAACAACTAGGAACTTTGCAACTAGTTAATGCAATTTTGACATCTAATTACTTAAAAAATTTTAAAATCGTCTACCGTTTAAAAGTTGTTTTTTTAAACTTCAAAAATCATTTAAAGTAAGCTACCTATCAAATAATTCAGGGGTCAGCAGGCTGGAGGTATCCCAGGTCAAATTTTGAATTTGAAACATCTTCGCGGGCCGCAGTTTAGTTTCAATCACACATTTAAAATTGTTTAGCTTAATAAGTCTGATGCATAAGTCAGTCTGGGATACTATCATTAAAATATAAAATTACATTTTTTGTCTTAATAAACTCACTATCTTTCTAATAAAGTTATACTTTATGCTTAGTAATTTGATTACTTTACTATCAACCTTTAAGGCAACCTTAAAAATACTAACATTAAGAATAGTTTGATAACTTTTTACAAAATGTAAAACACTTACTTAAAGTTTTTTAATACTACCATTAATCTACATGGCAACTAATAAAACTTTTGTAATACGTTATACTTAAACGAAACTAACATAATTGCCTATTAACTATAATAAGGTAAATATAACATGATTCCAATAAAAAATAAAACTTACTTATTCCAATCCATTTTAAGGAATTAAATAACAAAATAATCAATAAATTATATGCTGTTTATTATTACAGTGTTCAGGTAGTGGTGGCAAACAAAACAACTTACCGTGCTCAAAAATTTAAAAAAATTCAAAATGAGTTCTTATTAGTACAATATATACCGTAACAATAATCTTATGATTTATATTTTTAAATGATTTGAGCACTTAATAATAAATATGAATTTATCTTTTGTTTGCGATTTTTTGATTACAATCTCTCTGAGAATATAACAGTTGCTTGAAATGAAAGTAAAAACAAAAACTTAAAATATTTTATAAGTACTTCTAGCGAGATTTAACTTTAGTTTTTAAAATCTTTTGACAAAATAAACTCTATATGTTTCGATCAGATTTTAATCCGTAATTTCTCACAATCACTGTGCAGGTGGGACGCTATCTAGTGGTTTTTTTATTATGACGTCAATCACGAACGTTCACTTACGCGCTTGTGCTAGTGAT